>NC_057407.1:19070843-19295251 GCF_019320065.1 Cervus canadensis | reverse complement strand
CACACTGTTTTCCATAGCGGCTATACTAGTTTGCATTCCCACCAACAGTGTAAGAGGGTTCCCTTTTCTCCACACCCTCTCCAGCATTTATTGCTTGTAGACTTTTGGATAGCAGCCATCCTGACTGGCGTGTAATGGTACCTCATTGTGGTTTTGATTTGCATTTCTCTGATAATGAGTGATGTGGAGCATCTTTTCATGTGTTTGTTAGCCAAGATGGGCATTCTTACCTGCCAACAGAAATAGTGCTTTCAGGTTAAAGAAACAAACCTAGAACTTAGGAGGTATTGTTATGTTAATTGCTACCTATACATGGTTATTTACTGTAACTTTGTTTATTGACAGTGACTAGAAACACACTACCAATGTAGTCATCAAAAAGAATTGTGAAACTTTTCTTTTAAACAGAAGAATTACATTTCTAAATTAATACAATTTCTTCTAAAAGAGAACTAAATATTACTTCAAAGAAATAGAAAGTTTTAAAGATTTACCTTGTGCTTATGCAGAACATTAGAGAAATCCTCAAATCTCTAAATCTTCATTTTCCAGCTAACTGAAAGGCAGTGATAAAGTTGCCTGTATAAGCAAATATTTCTTACCATACAAATTCTCTTTCTGTAAATCTTGCATTTTGAGTGTAGTACCTTACCAGGCCTGGTATGCATGGTTTTTCCATCAACCTATTGTTTGACTTTTAGAAAAATAGTGCTAAAAATAGTTTTAGCACATTAGCTCACTGAGTGTCAGTGAGTCGTTTAAGCTGAAACTGAATTCTTAGCCACTGGTTACTTTGAGAGTCCATCCAAGTCCCAATTCAAAGGATACCACTCGATTAACCATCACTGTCAGTTATCTGCTTTTGTTAGTGTGAATGGATGGAGCTCTAGAGTTCCATTTTCAAAGTCACTGTGTTTGTTCACACTTGAATTAGTGGAACAATTCAGTTCAGTTGCTCAGTCATGCCCAACTCTTTGCAACCCCAGAGACTGCAGCATACCAGGCTTCCCTGACTATCACCAACTCCCAGAGCCTGCTCAAACTCATGTTCATCGAGTTGGTGATGCCATCCAACTATCTCATCCTCTGTCATCCCCTTCTCTCCCACCTTCAATCTTTCCCAGCATCAGGGTCTTTTCCATTGAGTCAGCTCTTCGCATTAGGTGGCCAAAGAATTGGAGTTTCAGCTTCAACATCAGTCCTTCCAAATGAACACTCAGGACTGAGCTCCTTTAGGATGGACTGGTTGGATCTCCTTGCAGTCCAAGGGACTCTTAAGAATCTTCTACAACATCACAGTTCAAAAACATCAGTTACTCGGCACTCACCTTTCTTTATAGTCTAACTCTCACATCTATACATGACCACTGGAAAAACCATAGCTTTGACTAGATAAACATTTGTTGCCAAAGTAATGTCTCTGCTTTTAAATAGGCTGTCTAGGTTGGTCATAGCTTTTCTTTCAAGGAGCAAACGTCTTTTGATTTTATGGCTGTAGTCAGTCACCATCTGTAGTGATTTTGGAGCCCCAAAAATAAAGTCTCTCACTGTTTCCATTGTTTCCCCATCTATTTGCCATGAAGTGATGGGACCAGATGCCATGATCTTTGTTTTTTTGAATGTTGAGTTTTAAGCCAACTTTTTCATTCTCCTTTTTCACTTTCATCAAGGGGCTCTTCTTCACTTTCTGCCATAAGGATGGTGTCATCTGCATATCTGAGGTTATTGATGTTTCTCCTGGCAATCTTGATTCCAGCTTGTGCTTCATCCAGCCCAGCATTTCTCATGATGTACTCTGCATATAACTTAAATAAGCAGAGTGACAGTATACAGCCTTGAAGTACTCCTTTCTCAATTTGGAACTATCCCATTGTTCCATGTCCAGTTCTAACTGTAGCTTATTGACCTGCCTACAGATTTCTCAGGAGGCTGGTAAGGTGGTCTGGTATTCCCATCTCCTGAAGAATTTTCCATAGTTTGTTGTGATCCACACAGTCAAAGGCTTTGGCGTAGTCAACGAATCAGAAGTAGGTGGTTTTCTGGAACTCTCTTGCTTTTTCTATGATACAATGGATGTTGGCAATTTGGTCTCCGGTTCCTCTGCCTTTTCTAAATCCAAAGCTCTTCACAAGTGTGTGATGTGGCATTTGCAGTGGAGAGTTTATCTATCTTGATTGATAGGTACATCCATCTCCCACTCTACTGAGTTTAGGGACTATGTTAATAACTCTAACATTTCTGTCTGTATAACTTCAGACTCAGTTTGTACAAAAGCAACCATTTACTGACATGTTCATGGTCACTAAAGTACAGAACATCAGAGTATTCTCTGCTTATTTTGGAGTCCTTAGTGAGTCCACCTCTGTATGCCTCAGGTAGAGTATGAATTACGAAGAACTCATCATTAGCTCTTCCTAGAAGTGTCTTAGGCTTCCCTAGTGGCTCAGACGGTAAAGTATCTGCCTGCAATGCAGGAGACCTGGGTTCAATCCCTTGGTTAGAAAGATCCCCTGGAGAAGGCAATGGCTGTCCCCTCCAGTATTCTTGCCTGGAGAATATCTCTGTCCCCTTGAACACAGAAGCCTGGCTGACTGCAGTCCATGGGCTCTCAAAGAGTCGGACACAGCTGAGACTGAGCACACACAACATAGGTGTCTTATGCCCCACATGATTCCACACACGCTGCTTTTCCTGTTGTGTAGTGATTTTGCTAAATGTTATCTGGTCCTCCATCTCTGCAAATCTTTAAAGCTCTTCAGTATCTATACTCCTGAGGCTAATGCCGTTGTTGCTGGTCCCTGCTAACCAAGAATTGTGTTTCTGTCTGATGCACCTTGAGCCTCATTTCTAGGAGTGCTTGTCAGATTCTGCCTCCTCCTGGAATAGTTGTGTTAATACCATGTAACTCCTTGAGAGCGAGATGGCAGTCTTGTTTGTTTTTGTATCCCTCAGAGCACTGCCCATCTGCTAGCCCATCAGCAAAGCATGGATGGATTGACTGGAATGTGAATGACAGCACTGAAGGGTGGTGTAGGGCTTTGAGTCTGCAGCCAGGCTGACTGGATCTAGGTCTCCACTCCAAGTAGCTGCCTTGATGACCTTAGGCTGGTTCCTGTGCCTTGGTTTTCTCTTTAGGTTGTTGTAAGGATTTGATGAAGCAATAAACAGAAAGTAGTGCTTTCCACCTGGAGTTTAGTGAGAGCTCACAGGAGTTCAGAATGTGCATACAGCCTAAACCTTCCTGTCTACTCTCTTAGCATATGCAGATGTTGTTTGAATATCACCTCTGTGCTTTGAGAAGTGTTGATACGGCAGGAATGAAGGCTAAATAGCTTCATAGAACAGAAGAGGAAGGATCAACACCATCAACAAAAACAGCCTGGTGTAACATAAGGCTTTTTTTTTTTTTTTTTCTTTTCTTGATAATAACTCCTAGGAGTTACTCTCTTAACAACTTGTATCCTACAGCAGTGTTAACTGTTGTCGCTATGGGGCACATTACATCCCATCCCTCGTAGTTACTCATCTTACAACTCTGTGTGTGTTGTTGCTGTTTTGATTTCACATGTAACTGAGATCATAGAGTATTTGTCCTCTTTTTGAATTATTTCACTTAATATAATGCTTTCAAGATCACCTGTGTTGTCGCAAATGGTAGGATTTTCTCGTTTTTAATGCTAACTAATAATCCACTGTATATTCATGTATTTATATATGACTTTATATATGTGTGTGTGTGTGTGTATCTCACAACTTCTTTATCTATTCATACAAAGCTAGACATTTAACATTGTTCCATATCTTTGCTATTGGAAATAGTGCTGCTATGAACATGAGAATCCGAATGCTTTTTGAGTTAGTGTTTTTATTTCCTTTGGATATATTCCCTAAAGTGAAACTGCTAGATCGTTCGATAGTTTCATTTTAATTTTTTGAGTCTCTTTCTTACTGGTTTCCATTGTGGATGTATCAATTTATAATCTCACCTGCTGAAGGCTTCTCTTTTCTCACATCCACACTAGCATTTTTTAACTTGCTATGTTTTTGATGATCACCATTCTCGCAAACGTGAAGTGATATCTCATTGTGGTTTTCATTTGCCTTTAGTTTATGGCTACTGATGTTGAGCATCTTTTCCTGTACCTGTTGGACTTTCATATATCATTTTTTCTTTAGAAAAATGTTCAGGCTCTTTGCCCATTTTAAAAACTGAGTTATTTGTTTTCTTGCTATTGAGTTGTATGAGTTTCCTATGTACTTTGGATATTAACTCCTTATTACATACTTAATTTGCAAATATTTTTTCCCCAATCTGTAGGTTTTCTTTTCACTTCATTGATACTTTATCCTGCTATATAGAACATTTTTAGTTTGACCAAGTTCCATTTGTTTATGTTGTTGTATGTGCTTTTGTTGCATATGACACTTTAAAGTATTCTATCTAAGACACCATTAATAAGACCCGTGTCAAGGAGTTTTATTCCTTGTGGCATAAATTTTATTCCATTGTGGCAGTGATGTGGTGAAGTGCATTCTGTGGTAAAGGAGAGCATAGGTACCAAAAAATGACTATCATTTGATCTAGATAGTTACTAAATAATGTGTAGAGAGCTGGTTTCTAGTATCAGTACATGAAATTGTTTTTAGACCATTGCTCAACTCTGTTTTAGCCAATTTCTAGCTCCTTATTGAACAAGCCTATGATCAGAGATGTTCATAGGGTGCTAGCATAAAATAAGGTTTCACTTTCTTATTTTTCTTGTCTATGCTGGCCTCAAAGATAACAAGCCATCAGAACATCAAGGACAAGGCAGCATAAAGTAGCCCCCAAACAGCAGGTGTGCCTCTATATCAGTCTATCGATTCTTGATAATACACAATAGGAAGAACATTCCCTGTAGGTCGGACGTTAGTCCCATTCTGCCGATTTTGGTAGAATACCCTGCCTTTTCTAGTTGGAGATTTTTAAAAGTTGTCTTTTGATGCCATTTTTATCAGCTAGTGAAAGAAAATCATCTTTTGTACAGTATGCTATATGACATGGTTTAATAGAAAAACCAGCTTTCTCCTTTCCAGTTATGAATCCTTTCCAGTTGTCACCCCTCAGATTCTGTGTGGTTTCTCTTCCCACCATTACCTTCTTCTCTCCCATCTCTCTTTCACTCTTCAAAATGGCCAAAGCTGCACTAATCTCTGAAGTCAAATATAAAGCCCTGCTTTCTATTGTAGCCAATTTTGAGCTTTTTTTTTTCTACCTTTTTTTTTTTTTTGGCTGAAAAATCCCCCCATTTGGCTTTTAATAGGCGTCATTCTGTGAATATTTCATAACCAGTAACAGTTTTTGAAGTTTTTTATTTATATGATAATTTAGAGTTCGAGTGCTTTTGTACCTGCCCAGCTTTATCTGAATTCTGCTACCTGATCCCTGAAAGGGGAAACTGCTTCCCTATCCCCATATGGTTGGGGAGGTCATTGAGGCAGATGCCTGGATTAGAGAAATGTGGAATCTGTTTCATGAAGCTAGAACTACCTCACTGTGCATGCAACAGAACTCAAAGTAACTTGAAACCACATAAGGATTCTATGTTACAGACACACAGGTCTGCCTCTCTGCAACTTCCCTTGATCAGCAGAGATGAACTCCTTCCTTGAATTCTAGTTGCAAGTTGTCTAGACTGAAAGAATCTGATTGTCTGGCCTATATAGGTCAGAGGTAACCCTCAGTCATTTTAGTCAATGTGTACAGAGGCAAGTGAATGGGTCATTCTAAGAGAATGATTATGGGCCAACAGGGACATTCAAAAGAGTCTTCTATCCAATATATTTGTTTCAAACTAATCGTAGCTTCAGAATAAGTTCATCCATAAATGTGTTCCTTCTTATTTTTTATGTTTTGGAATAAATCTTTTAATGAAGTTGATAATTTTTCCTTCTGAGTTCCCATAACATTTTGTGAATTCCATTTTTAAACCTTTGCTTTAAGACATTCCTGTCTCCTTCAACTTGCTTAGATTCTTGAGGACACTCAATCCTCGAGGACAGTGACCATGTGTTAGTTAGTCCTCGACCTTCAGATTCTCAGTGTGAGCGTATGGTAATTTTAGTAAATGCTGGTCAAGTGAAGAAATAGACAAAAGATGAACTGTTTATATCAAAAGATGGTTCTTTGTACTCATAGTCTGCAACATCTATTTTATGTTTAAAACATAAACAATGAAAAGATGTAAAAATATCTATCTAAAGTGATGAGCAAAAACATTTTTTTATGTTGTTGAGATGTGTTGCCCACAGTGCAGTCACAGAGCATTAGGAAAATGCCCACATAGAAACTACTTTCCCAGATACTGTACCTGTTGGTCAGTGGGAAAAAACTGTTTCCAATTCAAATTGGAGATTTCAAATGAGTGGATAAATGGATAAAATTTCAGTGACTGAATGTACCAACTTAAGGTTGCAAGTAATTTGAAGATATAGCAAAATGAAGATGCCTTGAATGGCCATATTTATTTTCTTAGCTGTTTTCTCCTCAATTGTTATTTTTATTTTGAGAGTATTTACTGATTAAAACTGTATTCCTTTTCTAGTGTATCCATATTACCTAAACTTAGTGGCCTAAAGCAACAATAGTTTACTTATTTTTTGGCTGTGTTGGGTCTTTGTTGCTATGCACAGTCTATCTTAGTTGTGGTGTGCGGGCTTCTGATTGCAGTGGCTTCTCTTGCTGCAGCTCTAGGGCTTGCAGGCTTCAGTAGTTGTGCTTCACAGGCTTAGTTGCCCTGCAGCAGATGGAATCTTCCTGGAGCAGGGAAGGAACCGGTGTCCCTTGCATTGCAGGGCAGATTCTTAACCCATGGACCGCCAGAGAAGCCCAGCAACAGCTCATTTTGTAGTCCTGGAGGTCAGAAGTCTGAACCAGGTCTCGCTGAACTAAAATCAAGGTGTTGGCAGAGCTCACTTACTTTCTGGAAGCTCCAGAAGAGAATTCATTCCTTTGCCTTTTTCAGCTGTTAAAAGCTGGTAGTATTCCTTGGATCATGGCCCCTTTCTCCATCTTCAATGCCAGCAAGGTCCAATCAAGTCCTTCTCATTCTTCTCTGTGACCTCATCAGCCTCCTCCTTCCATGTTTTAAGGACCCTTGTGTTTACACAGAACCCATCTAGATGATATCGGATAATCTCCTACTTTAAAGTCAGCTGTTGAGCTATCTTGACTTCATCTGCAAACTTGGGGCCTCTGTGCCATGTAAGGCAGCACATTCAAAGATTCCAGAGGTTAAGAGGTGGACATCTTTAGGAGACCATTATTCTGCCAACCAGACCTTGTGGACATAGGTACTATGGAGGATGTAAAGGCATACAATATGTTACAATCAAGTTTTTTTTTTTTTTTTTTTAAATCTCATGAAAAAGCCAACTCTAGATAATCTAATTCATATCTGGCAGCAAATTCTGTCTCAAAATCTCCCTCACCATTTACTCAAATACTCAGTCTCTTGGTCTTTGACTGCGCCCATCCCAGGTCATGTTTCCTAGCCATAATTTTAGGATTGTACCACTGAGCATCTCCTGTGTGAATCAAGACTTATGTTCACTATGTTAGGGTATATTGTGTAAAAAAAAAATAATCACTT
Source organism: Cervus canadensis (assembly GCF_019320065.1). Lineage (NCBI taxonomy): Eukaryota > Metazoa > Chordata > Mammalia > Artiodactyla > Cervidae > Cervus > Cervus canadensis. The sequence goes on along the minus strand of NC_057407.1, from coordinate 19,287,620 downwards.
TTTGACTAGATAAATTAATCTATTATTATAAATAAAATATAGGCACAATTTCCCCTAAAACTGGTAGCGATTTAATCAGAGAAGTGACAATTGCAAATTATCCCAAAGTCATATTTAGCATTCTCATTCTAAGTGCTATAAGAGATACAGATTTTTAAACAAAAGAATATTACGCTAAAGACTTTAAAGTTTGGGCTCATTTTCAAAGAGTTAAAGCAATAGAATGTTAATGGTAGAAAATAATTTTTTAGTTGCCTTCTTTGCCCATTTAGCTTTCAAGGACAAGTTTGAAGACCTATGAATGATATTCGTAGTTTGCATTTAAATTTGAAGGTTATTTATTAAGTGACATTTTCAGTGAGATCCAAAACCTTCTTCCTGATTAGTGGTTGTGCGAACTCATTTTTAGTAGGTGTGAAAGAGCAGTGAATCAGAATATTTATAGTTTAGCACTTTTTAAAATGTCCTTCAAATATGTGTGCATATAATAGCTTCATAGGATCTGAAGTCCAAGTTTGATAAAATATCAAACTCAGCCTCTGTAAGTGGGTTTGCACCCATATGTTGATGTTGGTTGACAATCTAGACACAAACATAATGCCAAAAAAATGTGTCAAGAGCAGTCCTGGGCCAGGTGTTTTTTGCTTGTTTTGTTTTTCACCTGAATCAACTGTTATTAAACCCTTGCATATTTGCTGAATGAATGAGTGAATGATATGTAAGTTAGAAAGTACTAAGTATAGAAGAACAGTCAGATGCTAGTTAATTCCTTCTGTGTCTCAAACTGAGATTTTATAGATAGCGATAATTGTCATCCTGTTAAAAGGCTCACAGGAACATAGGATAAACATTGCAAATCTTCTTAAAAAACAGTTTTACTTCAATATTTGAGGGAATTAGGTTAAACATTTTACCTGCTAAATAAGTTATTTTCTATTACTATGAAAATCCTTACATATATATAAAAGCATCATTGGGAACAAAATTCACATAACTGTTTTTTTTAGTAATGGCAAAAAGGCATTTGAAATTTATTATTACATTATACAACTTACAAGCACTTTGTATTGATTATATGTATGTATATAATCAAATAATTCTACAACTTTCATTATTTTGCAAAAACAAAGTCTATAACATCCTTCCTCCTTCTCCCTCACTCCCATCACATCTTTTAAAATGATTATTTTATTTTTTGCCTCTATATTTCAAAAAACTATTTTTGAATTATTTTTTTTTAATTTCAAACTTTTGCAATTTATTTTCTGCCTTAACTTTGCTTTATTCTTCCACTTGTATTTCAAAGATAATTCTTTCTTCCTTCCCTTCTTTACCCCAGTATGAAAATGTGAAAGTATTAGTCATTCAGTCATGTCCAACTCTTTGCGACCCCATGAACTGTAGCCCACCAGACTGTTCTGTCCATGGGATTCTCCAGGCAGGAATACTGGAGTGGGTTGCCATTTCCCTCTCCAAGGGATCTTTCAGACCCAGAGATGGAACCTGGGTCTCCCACACCGCAGGCGGATTCTTTACCATTTGAGACACCAGGGAAACCCTTAGTTTTACTCTAATTTTGATGAAATAAATATTCAATATATACATTAATGTACTATTTAAATGCCATCTAGGGACTTCCCTGGCAGTCCAGCGAATAAGACTCCACACTTCCGCTGCAAGGGGCATGGGTTTGATCCCTGGTTGGGGAGCTAAGATCCTACATGTTGTGAGGCACAGACAGAAAAAAGAAAAGATGAAAAATGAAGATAAAAATGTATCAAAAGTTACAACTAAATGCAATATGTGATATTTAGAATTAATCTTGTACTGGAAAGAAAAAGAAATACATACTATAAAAAAGGGACACCATTGACAAAACTAGAAAACAGACAGTAGATCACTCTTCACCAGTTGTCTCAGTTCCTTCTCCAGATGTTCGCACACTTCCAGTGTTATCACTTCCATATTCCTGGGGAGTTCTCTTCCCAGAGCCTTGCTGTTAATGTGCCTGGCATCCTCCAAGTCCAGAGATCCTCTGTTTTATTCTCTCTAAGGACAAAGCTGGAGTCATTGACCAGGGTAGAGTCATGGCATCCCCCTGGGTCTAGGGAGTGGAAGGAGGATCTGAGAATCTGATAATTTCTTTCTTTGTTTCTGACTTTTTTAGGTAACAGCTTTTTTAAAATCTAACTCACGTACCGTAACAGTTGCCCATGTAACATGTACAATTCCATAGTTTTTGGTATATTCACAGAGTTATGCAACCATCACCACAATCAATTTTCTTCACCCAAAAGAGAAACCCCATAGTCTTAGCATTTACTCTCCATTTGTCACTAACCCCAGCATCCGTAGGCAATCACTAATCTACTTTCTGACTCCCTATGTTGGCCTACTCCAGGTATTTCATGTAAATGACATCACACAATATGTGACTTTTTATGCCTGTTAATATCACTTAGTATCATGTTTTCAAGGTTTATCCACATTGGATATATCAGAAATTTCATTTATTTTTGTTGCTAATAATATTACATTCTATCTTTTTATCGATTGATGAATATTTGAGTTCTTTCTGCTTTTGGCAAATACAAATAACTGAATAATGTTGTTATAAACATGCACAAAGTTTTGTGTGGACAGAGATTTTTTTTTCTCTTGGGCATACACGTAGGGGTGCAATTGCTGGATTATAGAGTCACTCTATGTTTAACCTCTGGAGGAAATGCTTAATGTTTTCCAAAGTGGATGCACCATTGTCCATTACTATCAGCAGTGAATGTACCATTTTACATTATCATCAACAGAGGGTTCTAATTTCTCCCAACTGTTACCACTTGTTAACTTATTTTTTGTTCTAGCTATTTTTATGGCTGGGAGGTGATACCTCACTGTGCTTTTCATTTGTATTTCTCTATACCTCACTGTGTTTTTGATTTGTATTTCTCTAATAGCTGATGATGATCAGTATCTTTTCCTGTGTTTACTGGTCATTTGTTTGTTGTGTTTGGAGAAAAGGATTTAGATCCTTTCCTCATTTTTAAAAAATTGGGTTGTCTATGTATTTATTGAATTGTAAGAATTTTACATATACTACACACAGATTTCTTATCAGGTATATGATCTACAAATTTTTTACTCCCATTCTTTTGGTTGTCTTCTCACTTTCTTGGTAGTGTCTTTGAAGCACAAACTTTCAAATTTTGATGAAGTTCAGTTTATCTATTTTTGTTATTTTTGTTGCTTGTGCTTTTGGTGTCACATCTAAGAAAACATTGCCTCATCTATGATCACAAAATTTACACTTATGCTTTCTTCCAAGCTTTATGGTTTAAACACTTGCATTTTGACCTTTGATCCCTTTTGACATAATTTTTATATATGATGTGAGGTAGGGGCCCAAATGTATTATTTTACATGTGGATATCTACTTGTTCCAGGATCATTGTTAAAGAGATGATTCTTTCCCAAATCACGTAATGTTTTAAGATACCAAAGACCAAATATGTTTGCTCCTTTGCTGAGTATGTATACAAGTTGTTTTCATCTTCAGAGTGTGCATTCCTTGTTCACAACCAATATGTGCTTCATTAGAAAAATTCAGAAACAACTGGTGTGAAGAAAACAAACTTCAGTATGTGTACCCAAATAAGAAGGCTCTTGGAAATAGACCTTCTTTTGAAAGAAGCCATTGAGGTATGAGAAGAGGGCACACGTTAAGCTGGAGATCACATTAGGTCGTGTTTTTTTCTCAGTGGGGGTGATATTACCCTCTAGTGGGTGAAAATTAGTTTTGGGAAACAATAAACATCTTGCTTTTATTCATGTATAAAAGATATACACATAGTACATAAACAGATGCACAAGAAATCTGTGGTGTTAAAACTTTAGGGGAACAATTAGGGGAAAATGTTTAAAAAGGCTCATTAGGGACATGATATGAATAAAAACTTTAGAAGCTCTAGGTTAGGTGAAAATCACATTCCTTCACAATTTCCTTGAGAAATTCCTTAGTGGCCCATGATGTTTAAGAGATTTTGGTAGGTGACACTGTATAGTAACTCTTAATTCACTTGAACATTTCAGAACTACCTAAATAAAGAAAGGAAGACAACAAAGTCTATATCCAACTGCCTGGATATTGAAGTCATTCCCACTTTGCAGAGAATTCTAGAGCCTTCACTTGTGATATTTGCTCCTTTGCACTTTTATATGAACTATCTATTACCTTAATATCTTTTAATAGATATATATTTAGTTTTTATGAGGATTAAATAAGACAGGCAGGCTCTATCCTGCATCTGTTAGTGGTGAGGTGAGATGTGTGCATGGGAGGTTTCTAAATCTTTTCTTAAATCACATCCCTTGTGATAACCTTCCATGGTCAGACTTCTTTGTCCTTCTTTTTTCTTAAAGCTTTTCTAACCACTGGTTTTGATATGTCTAATGTGAAGTAAATTATTGGTAGAAGGGCTTTCCTAATGAATGTTCAGCTAAATGAATTGAAAATCCCTTTAATGCTTAAATATGTCTGTTCCTGGTTTTGCTTTTGCTGATTGATCCTGTCTGTACAGAAGAGTGTTACATTTGTCTACTAGGGTGCCACTTGGAATTGCAACAGAGTAATCCTTGTAGAACATTCGGCACTGCCCCCTCCAAAGAATTTAAATGTTGAAAATTAAGGATGAATGGAGAATTTGATGGAAGGTTTTCTCTTTGGATTAATTTCTATTATTTTTCTCCCCCATTTTGGTGAATACAGTAGAAGATGATGGCGCATATTTTGTTGGTGGTATTCTTAGCCAACTACCTCAGGATGTAACAAGTTTAATTTTAGTAGATCAAAATGAGTCAAAAGAAATGTTTTCCCCCAATTTTTCAGATAATTGGTGAAGATCCCCAAATAAATCTAAAATATATTCAATTTTAAAAATTGTTACTTTCACTTTTTCCCAGACCTGTTTCAAGGGAGGCTGCAAACTATTCCAGTATGATCAGCTAGATTGTAAAGGGAAGAACAGGTTGAAAAATGTGTAAAAGCCAAGCACATTATTTCTTTAGTTTTACTTTTTGATACAGTTTATATAGAACAAAACACAGCCCTTTAACGTGTATAATGTGTTGAATTTTGTGGAATGTATATATGTGTGACCACACAAGCTATAGAATAGTTTCATGAAACCAAATATTGAGTTGGCCAAAAAGTTCTTTTGGATTTTTCTGTAACAGTTTACGCAAAAGTCCGAACTTTTTGGCCAACCCAATGGTTCCTCCGAACTCGTTTGCAGTCTAACTCCTCCCTATACCCCAACCTGGGCGTCTACTAATTTGCTTTCTGTCACTATAGGTTAGTTTGTTTCTTCTACAATTTCACTTAAGTGGAATTATGCATCATGTACCTTTGTGTCTGGCTTCTTTTCTCATTCTGCTGTTACATCTATCAATAGTTTATCCCTTTTTATTGGTGCATAGTATTGTGTATAGCTCTGTTTATTTAGCTATCTAGTAGTAGACATTTGGATTGTTTCTGTTTTGCAGCTACTATGAAGAAAGCTGTTATGATTGTCTATGTACAAGTCATTTTGGAGAATGTGTTTGCACTTCTCTTGATTAAATACCCAGAAGTATGAGTACAGAGTCATATTATGTATTTATAATTAATTTTTATAAGAAATTGACAATTGCAAAGTGGCTTTATCAATTTATACTTCATGGAATTTTGCTGTCTGTCCTTTTCAATGCTTGATATTTTCAGACTTTTTAATTTTAGCCATTCTATTGATTATAGTGATATCTCATTGTGTTTTAATTTGCATTTTCCTAATGTCTATTAATAAGCATCCTTCTTGGGCTTCCCTGGTGCCTTAAATATCTAAGAAACTGCCTGCATTGTGCAAGACCTGGGTTCAATCCCTGAGTGGGGAAGATCCCCTGAATAAGGGAATGGCAACCCACTCTAGTATTCTTGCCTGGAGAATCCCATGGACAGAGTAGCCTGGTGGGCTACAGTCAGTCTACGGGGTTGCAAAAAGTCAGACGCAACTGAGCAACTACACACTTTCTTGTGGTTAGAATTTTTGTGTGTGTGTAATATCGATCCCTGGGTTGGGAAGATCCCCTGGAGAAGGAAATGGCAACCCACTCCAGTATTCTTGCCTGGAGAATCTCATGGACGGAGGAGCCTGGTAGGCTACAGTCCACAGGGTCACAAAGAGTTGGACACGACTGAGTGACTTCACTTTCACTTTTCACTTTCAATTTCAATGTCATTTCAACTCTTTTGCTCATTGTAATTGGGCTATCTTACTACTGAGTGTATGTTATTTATTATCCTGGGTATAAGTCTTTTATTAGATATATACATTAGAAATATTTACTTTCAGTCTACAACTTACATTTTTAATTTTCATCTGTGTCTTTTAAGGAACTAGAGTTTTAAACTTTCTGCAAATCTGAGTCATTTTTTTCTTTATTGGTTATGCTTTCTATGTGCTAAGGAATTTTTGTTTCATCCAAAGTTGTGAATATTTTCTGCTGTAATTTTTTTCTCTGAAAGTTTTATGGTATTAGCTTACTTTCTTAGATCTACAATTAATTTTGAGTCATCTTTTGTGTATGGAGCAAAAAGATGATTGAGATTTTCTGAGAGGGTAGCCATTTGTACCAGGACCATTTATTGAAAAAGAATTATTTTATTTATTGTAGTACCTTGCCACCTTTGCTGAAATTATTGACCATAAACGTGTGGGTCTATTCTGGACTTTTTTCGCTGTTTTGTTGAGTTATGCATATATCTATCTTTAAATTAATAACCATACTGTCTTGATTACTGTAGATTTCTATTATGTTAGGAAACTAGGTAGTATTGATTTTTCAGACTTTGTTTTTCTTTTCCAAAATTGATTTGGTCATTTCCTTTGTGATTTCACATAAGTTTTATAATTAGTCATTTTTTACAATTTCAGAGAAGACATAGTAGCAGAAATAAAGAGAGTAGTTTCATAGTGATGAAGGGACCAAATCATCAAAAAGACCTAAATATCCTAAACATTAGTTGGGGTTGTTGTGCAGTCAGTTAGCTGAACAGGAAATGTATATCTTTGGGTGGAGGTGATTTGGGAGTTATACAGGGTTTTAATCTCAGCTAATCATGAGGCCAAGAATGGGAAGTTGACTAGGTATAAAAGAAGAAGGGTCTGTGTTTGGCCTTGACATAGGTAAACATATGCCATCTTATGGAAGTTATGAGAGCAAGTCTTATCTAAGTCATACTATCAAGGCTGGTTCCTTTCCTAAGTTATTTCCCAAGAGACAGAAAGGTGGGGAGCTCTTGGAAAAGAAAAAAATTAAAGGGATTTCTCAACTATCACTGGTTTCTGAAAGCAAGAAGTCAGATACTTTTGGATGCTGTCATTACCAATTTTTTAGTTGACTCTCTAATTCTCTTTGAACCAATATTAACATTGTAGGGGAAGAAAAATTCTTTTCCTCTGCCAATCTTAAGTTTTCCAACTAGGGTTCTTTGAATGAGACTGGCAAAAGATAGATAACAACTGAAAAACAAGCAGAAATCATTAACATGGGCATTGCACGTGTATACATGGAAGCATCAGTGATGAGCAACCCAGTTCAGTTCAGTCGCTCGGTCACGTCCAGCTTTTTGTGACCCCATGGACTGCAGCATGCCAGGCTTCCCTGTCCATCACCAACTCCTGGAGCTTGCTCAAACTCATGTCCATCGAGTTGGTGATGCCATCCAACCATCTCATCTTCTGTTGTCCCCTTCTCCTGCCTTCAGTCTTTCCCAGCATCAAGGTCTTTTCCAATGAATCTGTTCTTCGCATCAGGTGGCCAAAGTTTGGAGCTTCAGCTTCAGCATCAGTTCTTCCAGTGAATATTCAGGACTGATTTCCTTTAGGATTGACTTTTTTGATATCCTTGCAGTCCAAAGAGTAACCCAAATAGGTGGTTAAAACCTAGGTTTATATGTTATCTTAGGCTGAAACAAAAGGGAGTTTGGGGAGGCAAGTTATGGGAAGATTACCAGGAAAACTATGGTTGACAAGAGTTGTTTAATAAGGCTTGTTAAGCATGTTGAAGTCAGTGCCTTCTCCACTTATAAGACTGTCAAGAGTATAGAGATTTTTACAAATGGAAATTTCCCTTATAAATGGAAATTTCTTTTACAAAAGAAAAGCCTTTGTCTTTAAAAAAAAGAAAAAAAAAAAAAGCTGGTTCCTGAGTCTGTTAGCTCAAACTAATCCAGATACCAAAGAGTTGGTGTATTCTGATAAACCTCACCATCCTGCTGGTTCTCTCATTAATAACATAAATTAATTTTTGACATGTTTAATTTGTATTTGTTGAAAGTAATGTTCTTAACTTTAAAAGATTATGCATTGATATGCTTTAGATCTTGCCATGTACCAAATATTAGTTTGGTAGTCACATTTATGAAGCTAATTTATCCCTTAAAGTATCTCCTTGATTTAGTTTACCGTAAGAGCAGTTTTCATCTGATCTGACGTTGTTGTTCAGTCACTTCAATCATGTCCAACTCTTTATGACCCCATGGACTACAGCACGCCAGGCTCCTCTATTTGTGGGGATATCCAAGCAAAAATACTGGAATGGGTTGCTATGTCCCCCCTCCAGGAGATCTTCCCTACCCAGGAATCAAACCCATGTCTCTTACATCTACCTGTGTTGGGGGGCAGGTTCTTTACCACTAGCACCAATTGGGAAACCCACCAGGCTCCCCTGTCCTCCACTGTCTCCCAGAGTTTGCTCAGATTCATGTCCATTGAGTCGGTGATGCCATCCAATCATCTCATCTTCTGTCTTCCTCCTTTCTCCTTTCTCCAAAAGATTGTTGTCCCCAGTTTTTCCCAGCATCAGGGTCTTTTCCAGTGAGTTGGGTCTTTGCATCAGTTGGCCGAAGTATTGGAGTTTCAGGTTCACTGACATTGACTGGTTTCTTCTCTGTATGTCTTGAAGTTTGTTTCTGCTTCACTCCTGAATCATCAGCAGGATCTCTTACATTTGAATAGACTACCTTGCTTAAACCTCCTTTATTTTAAAATAGTGAAAGAACTTCCACATCAGCCAGACTTATAATGGTGATCATAACATTGCATTTTTAAAATTCTAAGATGTGCATTCCTTCCCCCCCCCGCCCCATTTTTAGCCTCTTTTGAAAACATTGTGTTTTTTACAGTCAGTGCCATCTTAGAGTTGATGGACTATATGTATTTTATTTTCCTTTTCTTCTGTGTCTTAAGCATAAGTAAAAAAGTGATATAATGAAACATTTTATTAGAATTCATTAGGGTTCCAAAAGTACTTATACATAAAACACTATGTTAAATCTAAAACCATAAAAAAATTGTTTTTAGTTTGGTAGTCTACTCATTTGTTAAAAGTTTGCAAACTTCTAAATAAAAGTTAATACACCTAATATTCCTAATATTCCCACCTTGGAGTAGGAAAAATAACTTCTGTATTTTACACTTTACCTCTCCTGACACCCTTTTTTTGTTGTTTTTAGGGAGAGAGAAGTCTCCCACAGTGACAGTAAGCAAGGTACTTAAATATCTTACCACGTTACTCACTAATTTGCCATAGTCTTCATATTTAATTGGCACACCTTCAAGTGTGAACCAACCTCCTACACCCCAATGGCCCTAAGAACTGGTAGGATGTTTTTGCTAGGTCTTCCATAATAACACATTCCCCCCCCCTGCCTCAGGTAATTATAGTTGCACAGAATTAGTTGCACAAAATTCAGACTTGATTTTTCACATGTGTTTAAAGATGTTTTGAATATTGTTTTATCACAAAGCTTAGGGAAGGACAAATCTTTTTCTTTACTCAACTTAGTTTCTCCACTTGGGGTCCTGTAAATGAGGTTGGTCAAAGGCAGATTAATAAGAGAGAAACAAACATAAGTTCATTAACATGTGCATCACACATGTAAAACATGGGGGTACCCAGAGATGAGTAACTCAAAGTGCTGGTTAGAACTTGGACTTATAAACCATCTTTGTTGTTGTTGTTTAGTCACTAAGTCATTTCTGATTCTTTTGCGACCCATGGATGACAGTAGCCCACCAGGCTCCTCTGTCCATGGGATTTCCCAGGCAAGAATACTGAAGTGGGTTACTGTTTACTTCTGTAGGGGATCCTCCCAACCTAGGGATCAAACTCTTGTATCCTGTATTGGCAGGGTTCTTTACCAATGAGCCGCCAGGGAAACCCACATGCCATCTTAGGCTAAAGGAAAACAGGTTTCGGATTTTTGAGTGGGGAAAGCAAATTATAGGAAAGTGATCAGTAGAAGTATGGTAAATAAGAGTTGTTTGGTAAGATTTGTTACAAAAATTTAATCATATGCTTTCCCATTCCAGTATTCTTGCCTGGAGAATTCCACAGACAGAGGAGCCTGGCAGGCTACAATCCACGGGGTCGCGAAGAACTGGACATGACTGAGCAACTAACACTTCCACACTTCTCTCTTGATAAGAGTGTTTAAGAGTCCAGCTCTTCTAGGTGTGGGAAAGGGAGGCAACTTCACATATGGACATTTCCTTTATGCATGAAAATTTCCTTTACATGTTTGTAATCCCATTTTTAGAGCTTTTCCTGAGTCTGTTGGTTTCAAAGGGAGTTTATCTCCCAAGTAATCCATAGCCCCAAAAGGTGTATTTTGGAGTGACACATTCTGGTATCTCTCAAATTCTTTCTTACTTTGTACTTACTGCAGAACTTGAAGCTGTGGTTGAATTCTCCTTGATTCTAATTGATTTTGGTGCTCTGGAGAGGACCCACTTTTAGTCCACCCAGTACTGGAGTGTGTGTTGCTAGTTCCCCACCTCTTTCTTTGCTTATCTTTGGAGTTCGCTTATCTTCTCGTAGCCCCCAGGATGAAGTTAAGGCTCACTGGTGAGGAAGAGGAGGTTTGACCTCCTGTTTACTCTTTCTTTCCTTCCCTCCCAATTCCAGACTCCAATTTACATGGACACCCTTTCTGAAAGCCCTATGGGAGCAGCTGGGAGGCATTATTGCATATGATTTTGAGTTGGACAGCCCAGCTGCCTACTGTCTACAAGACCCTGGGCTAGTTAATTAACCTCTCTGAGGCTGTGTTACTTTTTATGTTAAATGGGGATAATAATAGTACTTAGCTCTTGGAGTTACTTTAAGGATTTAGTGAGGTAATGAATATAAATTACTTAGCCCAGTTCCTGCATATTTTAAGGTTTTTTTTTTTTCTTAATGCAAGCCATTATTTTTTGCTGTTTCCGTAACTGAAGCTCTTTCCATCGTGTTCTCAGACTGTTTGATGTTTTGTGGCAGCCCTAAAGCATTTCCCCACCCACCCCCATTCATCTTCATCCTTTGAACCATATCTTTGGTTTGAATTTCAAAGTTTTAATAAAGATTCCATAGCTTTACCTTGAACAAGCTGTATCTCTAGTTCCCAGCCCCTCATCTATGTCCTAACAATATTTGTTGACAGAAGCGGGGTGAAAACTAGTGTCTGTTTCTAACAGTCTTAATTTTCAGAAATCTTAAAGATCTTACGAAGGATCTCTGCGCACGTCCTTTCCCCCAGCCTTAGCAATGCCTGGCCTGCTCAGTGAGCCCTGTGTAGATAGTTCTTATGGTTGTAACCTTGGTAGTCATGTTTTACCCCGGGTTTGAGGTGGAATTGATATATAAAAATGGTATAGTTCCATATTTTTTAGGTATACAACATAGTATTTTGGTATATTTTGATGTACAAATTGTTAGATGCTTAATGACAATCAGGCCAATTAATATATCCATCATCTCACATAGTTCACTTTACCATGTTTGTGCTTTTATTGAGAATACTTGAGGCATTCTTAGCAGATTTCAACTACATAATGTATAGTTTTAAGTGTAGTCATCATGATATATGGTAGGTCTTTGAAACTTGCTTACTTTATAATTGGAAGTTTGTATTTTTGGACCAATATCTCCCATTTCTCCTATTACCCATACTCTGGTAACCACCCTTCTATTCTGTTTCTTTGAGTTTAACTTTTTTAGATTTCACATGTAAGCGACATCATGCAGTTTTTGTCTTTCTGTATTTGGCCTATTTAACTTAGTACAATGTCCTCTGGATTCACCCATACTGTTGCAAATGGCAAAAAAATCTTTCTTTTGTAAGGCTGAATAATATTCCCTTGTGTGTGTGTGTATATATATGTGTGTGTGTGTATACATATGTGTATATATGTATATTATGTGTGTATATATATATCTAATATATATACATATGTGTATATACATATATATATATAAATATACATCTCACATCTTTCTTTTGTAAGGCTGAATAATATTCCCTTGTGTGTGTGTGTGTGTATATGTGTGTGTATATACATATGTGTATATACATATATATACATATGTGTATATACATATATATATATATATATATGTATATATACATCTCACATTTCTTTGTTTTTCAACAGACACTTTGGTTATTTCTGATCTTGACTATTGTGAATAGTCCTGCATCAAACATGGGAATACAGTTATCTCTTGGGGATAGTGACTTAATTTCCTTTGGATATATGCCAAGAAGTGAGAGTGCTAGATCATATAATTGTTCTATTTTTAAGGTTTTGAGGAATCTTTGTATTGTTTTCCACAATGGCTATATCAGTTTACATTCCCAACAGCCATTTCCTCTTCTCCACATCCTTGCTCATACTTGTCTTTTGACTTTTTGTTAATAGCCATCCTGACAGTTATGAAATGATATCTCAGGGTAGTTTTCATTTGCGTTACTTTTATTAGTGATGTTCAACACCTTTTCATATACCTGCTGGACATCTGTGTCTCTTTTTTGGAAAACATGACTATTCAGATCTTTTGCCCATTTTTTAATTGGGTTGTTTTCATTGTTGAGCTGTATGGACCTTTTGTATAGTTTGTCTGTTAAACCGTCGTCAGATACATAGTTTGCAAATATTTCCTCCTGTAGGTTGCCTTTTCATTTTGCTGATTATCTGTTTTTGTTTTGCTTTGTTTTGTTTTCTGAACGGAAACATTTTAGTTTGAAAAAGCCCTACTTGTTTATTTTTACTTTTGTTTCCTCTGCTTTTGGTGACATGCAAAAAGTCATTGCCAAGACCAACATCATGGATATGCTGTCTAGGTTGGTCATAACTTTTCTTCCAAGGAGTAAGCGTCCTTTAATTTCATGGCTGCAGTCACCATCTGCAGTGATTTTGGAGCCCAGAAAAATAAAGTCAGTCACTGTTACCCCATCTATTTGCCATGAAGTGATGAGACTGGATGCCATGATCTTAGTTTTCTGAATGTTGAATTTTAAGCCAACTTTTTCACTCTCCTCTTTCACTTTCATCAAGAGGCTCTTTAGTTCTTCTTCACTTTCTGCCATAAGGGTGGCGTCATCTGCATATCTGAAGTTACTGATATTTCTCCCAGCAATCTTGATTCCAGCTTATGCTTAATCCAGCCCAGTGTTTCTCATGATGTACTCTGCATATAAGTTAAATAAGCAGGGTGACAATATACAGCCTTGATGTACTCCTTTTCCTATTTGGAACCAGTCTGTTGTTCCATGTCCAGTTCTAACTACTGCTTCCCAACCTGCATACAGGTTCTCAAGAGGCAGGTTAGGTGGTCTGGTATTCCCATCTCTTTCAGAATTTTCCACAGTTTATTGTGATCCACACAGTCAAAGGCTTTTGCATAGTCAATAAAGCAGATGTTTTTCTGGAACTCTCTTGATTTTTCGATGATCCAGCGGATGTTAGCAATTTGATCTCTGCCTTTTCTAAAATCCACTTAAACATCTGGAAGTTCACAGTTCACATACTGTTGAAGCTTGACTTGGAGAATTATGAGCATTACTTTGCTAGTGTGTGAGATGAGTGCAATTGTGTGATAGTTTGAACATTCTTTGGCATTGCCTTTCTTTGGGATTGAAATAAAAACTGACCTTTTCCAGTCCCATGGTCACTGCTGAGTTTTCCAAATTTGCTGGCATATTGAGTGCAGCACTTTCACAGCATCATCTTTTAGGATTTGAAATAGCTCAACTGGAATTCCATCACCTCTACTAGCTTTGTTCATAGTGATGCTTTCTAAGGCCCACTTGATTTCACATTCCAGGATGTCTGGCTCTAGGTGAGTGATCACACCATCATGATTATCTGGGTCATGAAGATCATTTTTGTACAGTTCTTCTGTGTATTCTTGCCACCTCTTCTCAATATCTTCTGCTTCTGTTAGGTCCATGCCATTTCTGTACCTTATTGTGCCCATCTTTGCATGAAATGTTTCCTTAGTATCTCTAATTTTCTTGAAGAGATCTCTAGTCTTTCCCAGTCTATTGTTTCCCTCTATTTCTTTGCACTGATCACTGAGGAAGGCTTTCTTATCTCTCCTTGCTATTCTTTGGAACTCTGCATTCAAATGGGTATATCTTTCCTTTTCTCCTTTGATTTTCACTTCTCTTCTTTTCACTTCTGTCTAAGGCTTCCTCAGACAGCCATTTTACTTTTTTGCGTTTCTTTTTCTTGGGGATGGTCTTAATTCCTGTCTCCTGTACAATATCATGAACCTCCATCTATAGTTCATCAGGCACTCTATCTATCAGATCTAGTCCCTTAAATTTATTTCTCACTTCCACTGTATAATTGTAAGGGATTTGATTTAGGTCATACCTGAATGATCTAGTGGTTTTCCCTACTTGCTTCAATTTAGAGGCAGGTAAATAAGGGAATCCTTTTGAAGATGGGAGAGTGGGTCTTTTATAAAAGTGTAGAAGCATTCCTGTGGTCTGGGAGTACAGTGTAAAGTTCCACATCATCAAATAATTTACCTGGGTCTGTAAATCCACAAGTTAGGTAAATCACCTTCCTGGAATGTCAATTTTAGTATAATATGTGTGTATGGAGTTGTCATTTTTCAGGAAAGCTTGATATATTGTGGAATGGATAAAAATTGTGTACATCTTTAAAGTGAAGCATGAGAACTTTATAAAATTTCTGCTTCTGTTAGTCCACTGTTAGTCCACTTTATTTTCTCCCCCTCCCCTTTCTTTCACCCTAGTGAAGCAAATAGTAATTTTGTTTGCCTGCCTTATTTACATGAAATTATTTGAGAAACATGGTCCTAAAGCTCCACATCAGCTGTTTATATAGAACCCTATATGAATAGCAACGTTCTAGGTGAAAGAATTAGCATCAACAAAGGAAGAAAACTCGGAAAGTGAAATGTGTATCTGAGATCCAAGAAACTGCCTGTGGCCTATATGGAGGTTGTGAATGGGTGAGAAAAGTAGAATGAATATACAACTGACACACTAGGTTATAATGTAGAATTTGAACTGCACTTTGAGGTCTTTGGACTTAATTCATTTGGCAGTGTTCATTAAAAGCTTTTGAGCAAAGAATGGACCTATTACAAGCTGGATATTTTTAAAAAATTATTTTCTGTAATCTAAAGTCATGACTGTCATACATATATATAAAAATAACAGTGTGTTAAAGATTTTTAGTTAATTCATAAGGGAACCTGCAGATGTAATGGGTTCAAAAGAGAATTGGAAAAGCTTTCACATTTATAGAATGAGGATATTGAGATGAATGTGCAAATGGCATCCAAACTGGTTTTTCTGCAGGTGATGGAGTAGGCAGGAAGTCAGTTAAATGCCTACCAGACAGGAAATAATTTTTATGTCTAATATTTTCATTACTGTTAGTTACCTATAACTTATAGAGTTATAAAATAGCTAAAACAATGAACAGGGCTAGGCAGTGGATTGTTTTCCACTACGACATACTTTTTTTTCTAAAGGATTTGTTATAAGCTAGATATTAGTAAGATCACCACAGTGTGAAAATTTGGTTTGACAAAGAAGAAACTAGATGCATAAAGGACAGTTGGGAGATTTTGCAGTGTCCAAAAGAGAGGAGTCTTGAAAGCTGTGACTAGGGTGATGGTTCTAGAGTGGAATAAAGTGGAGGCAGCAAGTTACTAAGCCACACTGGGGCCTACCGAAATTATCAATCGAGTTACATGTAGGAAGGAAGAGGATGAACCTAGTGGCCGAAACTATACCCATATTTGGGTCCTGGATCCATCTAGTTATCAGGTGACCTCACACAACTGTGAGGGACTTTGAACTCTTAGCTTGAGTTTGGTCATCTCTAAAACAACCCTAAAACCTTTCTTCTAGTTTTGTGAAAAGTGAGGTAGTACATATTAAGTACTACCACTGCTTTTTCCAGTGGTCATGAATGGATGTGAGAGTTGGACTATAAAGAAAGATGAGCACCGAAGAATTGATGCTTTTGAACTGTGGTCTTGGAGAAGACTCTTGAGAGTCCCTTGGACTGCAAGGAGATCCAACCTGTCCATCCTAAAGGAAATCACTCCTGGGTGTTCATTGGAAGGACTGATGCTAAAGCTGAAACTCCAATATTTTGGCCACGTGATGCAAAGAGCTGACTCATTGGAAAAGACCCTGATGCTGGGAAGGATTGGGGGCAAAGTGTTTCACTCAGGGGCTGAGTTCCTGGTAAGGATAGAGTCTGACCATAACGACTTCCCTGGTAGCTCAGTGGTAAAGGATCCTCCTGCCAGTGCAAGAGACATGGGTTAGATCCCTGGGTTACAAAGCTCCCTGGAGGAGGAAGTGGGAACCCATTTCAGTATTCCTGCGTGGGAAATCTCAGGGACAGAGGAACCGGAAGGGCTACAGTCCTTGGGGTCACAAAAGAGTTGGATACGACTTTGCAACTAAACAACAAAAATTGACCATAAACTCTAATTATTGATATCTGATCTTGCCCATCCAGGGTTGCAGCCTGAGGTCTCCATGGCCAACTAGAGGCCACAGACTATTTTCCCTGGTCCTCTTGGCTTTATTTATTTACTTTGAAAGAAAAGAAAATATGGTATAGCTGCCAAAGTTTTAATTGGGAGATTTTACACTTTGGAAAAATCTCCTCCTCTGAGCAGCTTGTCAGTGGCCTAGATTCCACCACCTTTGTTTGATACCTGATCTGCCCAGCTTGTTGCAGTCCCCATTCTTTCCTATTATTCTTAGAGCAGTGCCACTCAACTCACTCACTTTACCTGCCAGGGCCCTGTAGACCTTGATCTTTGCAATCCGTGCCCCATCCCACTCAGTCACTGTCTAGGGTTTAGATTTGTTTCTATGTGGACTCATGTTTAAGCCCTGGGAAACCCCTTTACCCTAGATAGATAATACTGAAATGTATTCCCCCAGCTCATTATATTCATCTAAGGTGAGACAGAGTTGTTTACACCTCTATGAGAGAAGCAGTACATCATATCTATTCATTGCATTAACTTTACAGAAAAGTTAGGAGAATTCTCTTGACACTTTATTCTTAACCTAAATCATAAGGAAAAGTTATTATAATTCTGCCATCTGTTCAAGTTTTTAAAGCCATTTTGGTAAACTTAATGCTAATGCAAAATACATGCCTTAGCACTAATTAACCGAAAAATCTGTTTCATTCTTCTCAGATAATGAAAAAATATGTCAAGGACATGATTTCTTAAGGAAAATCTAATTTACGGCACTTAGGCCTTTAAACCACTCTTGTGATGTTCTTGTGAACACAACCATAAGAAGAACAAAAAGAAAAAAAAAAAGAATAACAAAAAAAAAGAATAACAAAAAGTCAGATCAAATATTCCCATTACGAAAACCCCAGACTTATGAGCTTTAGACATTTGCAATTGTAATGTAGATAGCATGTACAGTCCTTTTTGACTGATAGAAGGTTTTTGTATTGATTTTTCTGGGGAGGGGAAGGGATTGGAGTGGAGGGCTGAAGAACATGGGGACTATCTGTAAGGCCAATATTGATTTAATGTCCAAGTCCAAATACCACGTTAGTCTTCTAGAAACCTAATTAATTGAAATATGTGCTATTTGAATATATTTATGTTAAAAACTATTGGCCAATAACTTTTCAATCCTCCTTAGCTTTCTTTTGTTATCGGAATGGAAATAATCCCGTTGCATTATCTTTTTGCTAATACTCTGTGTGTTTTGAACTTGCTGTATTGTCCTGTCACCATTCTCTTTTTTTCTGTTGTGTCGTTGGTGTGTCATCCCCAAATTATCTCAGAAAAATAACATTTATGTTCGATCACAAGCCTACTCAAAAATCTTACAATGCTTTAAAAAAAAAATGTTCTGTTGGATAACATCTAGAGCGCTTGGCATCTTTCCCACCTGTTTTCCAGTTATATTTCCCACTTTCCACTGTACTAAACTCTTCACGTCAGGGAGATGGCTTTATGCAAGGTACTGAAAACATCTCATGCAAGGCTTCATCTCACTCTGTTTTGTAGGGGTGATAAAACGTTTCATTTTCTTTTCTGGAATACCTAAGCCATCCTGCCATAGAGAACAGGAAGACACATGATTGGATAGTGACAAAGAGTGTGTGCGTTGTGTGCAGACCTATGTGTGTTGAGAGAGAGAAAGTAGATAGAGCAAAATGTGAGTACTTGATGAAGGGTATAGTGAAGAGCTATTTCTTACACTACTCTTGCAACTTATTGTAGATTTGGATTATTTCAAAACAAAAAGTTGAAAGAAAAGAAGCATTTGTGACCAGATTAGTCATTCACAAGTGGGGCTGGCCAGTTTGGGGATATATACCAAATATATTTAATTACTGGTAATATTCATAGGTTCTTTACACTCTCTGGAGAAAGATACTATATTTTGTCCTGGTCTTTTTTTTTTTTTTTTGCCAGTTCTTTGATAGCTGCTTCCTGAGGGCAAACATACTGGTTGATAAGAAGGTAGACTGAGTACTGTACTGATGTTCAGAGTGAAGTTCTGACTCCTTTTCTCCCTTGTTTTTAGAGATCTAGTGGTGAACATTTACCATCTCTGTGCTGAGGAGCTCACAGTATTGGAGAAGACAAAGGAAAAAGCCAGTGTTAGCAAAACAGAAAGAACGGTGTGACTGTTTCAGTATATTCCACCCTTGTGTTTTTCTGTGTTATTTGCAATTTTGACTCTGCCTGGATTTGATACCACAACTTTACTGCAATTCATTTATAGATTATTGCCAACTGATTGCCACCCTGACTATAATGAATAGTATCCTTTCACTGCACATCTTTCTAAATTGCCACTCAAAACAGTTATTTTTAATAACTGGAAACAGGCTGCAATATTTCTCATCCAAGTATCTTTTTCTTCTTAAAATATTTATCCAGAACACTGCAATAATCTTCCCTTTCTGACATTCATTAATGATTTGCTAATGATACCCTTCATTATAAGTAAAATTTATATTAATTATGATTAGCCATTTTGGAGTGTAGGTATTTTAATTTGCTAAATTGACTGTACAATGGAAATTAAAGCTTAGAAATGTAAGTAGTTTGATCACTGCAGCATTCTTTGTTTCTTAAGCGATTTGTGGGACTAGAAAGTCCATAAGGGCTCTGTCTCTACCTTTTATCCAGCTATTTTTTGAGAAACTACTGTTTCCCAGTTGTGGTGATAGCTACTGGGATAAAAATGTCTGTGTGCGTGCTCAGTTGTGTCCAACTGTTTGTGACACTACAGACTGTAGCCCACCAGACTCCTCCATCCATGGGATTTTCCAGGCAAGAATACTGGAGTGGGTTGCCATTTCCTTCTCAGGGGATCTTCTTGATGCAGGGATCAAACCTGCGTCTCTTGCGTCACCTGTAGTGGCAGGCGGATTCTTTACTAGTGAGCTACCAGGGTAGCGCTTACCAGCATCCAATTCCTATCCTAGAGGAGCTTCAGAACTTCACCAGATGTGAACTTTTAGGGCTGAAGGGATCCTTCAGAGATATCTCTCCTTACTAGCCAGAAGCAAATGACATTAAGAGTACCCTCATGTCTTTTTTGCAGTTCCCAATATAAAACACTGCCTTTGCTTTGACTATTTATGCTGACTTCGTTTCATGTGGTCTGATTCATCTTTGTGTAGCATCTAGTGTCTAAGGTAGCACCTTAAACAGTGTAGGTGTTGCAAAATAGTTTTGAATGAATGTATTAATATGTTTGCATCCCCAATTTGTCTAATGATTAATTTAGATGCATATGAAAATACCTGACATGTGTTTGGCATTTGTGAAGTAAAAGTCTCTTTTTATTCTAGTTGGTCATCTTTGGAATACACTTTTAGAGTTAGTGTGAATTTTAGCTGTTGGTGGAATGCATTGGAATGCCTTCATAAACTCAGAGACACTATCATCTGCCCTGTATTACTGTGTAGTATATGGCAAAGGAGCTATGTCTGTCTCTTACTTCTTTATCATGCCTTGCATATAGCTGGCACCTGCTGAATACTTGTGGAATGAAGGAATAGCATGGATTTTAGTTACAAGTAAGTTTTCTGTAGATAAGAATGGAAGGTATATGTCACGTAGAAGCCATGGAATGAGCAGCAATCTAAGAGGCTGGATGAGGATAAAATTAGTTGAAGGGATCTCTAATTAGAAATATCTAGGCTTGATCAAGGATGATGCTTTTAGGGTTACTTGCAACACATATGAACATCGTCTATGGAGTCAGAAACTAGAATAACTACTCTCATGCTCAGGGTTCAACACTTGTACTACAATTTAGAATACAGGCTTGATAGTCAATATTATGAGGTTTCAGTTTGATTCTTTCACTCATGAGCTCAAAAATACAACCAACTTTTTAAAAAATATTTTTCTCATTTTTTCCAAAATGTTGCTCATAATACGTTTCCTCTAAGGGACTGGGTGCTTGGATGGAGTGAATCCTTATCACAGGTTGATAATAATTGGTGTCATTGTCATCAGTATTCCCTTCCTACTCCCTCTTTGGAGAAAGCTGAATATTCTATAACATCAACACAATTTATTATACCTTCTCTTAGGAACATATAATAGTCAAGTGCTATTGACTTAAAATTTAAAGGCTTCTGGCTATTTTTTATGGCTGTGATGTACTTTGTTGCTAGAAGTAAATGCAATTGAAATAGCTTCATACAATGAGAGCTATCATTCCTCTCTCTCTTGTTCTAAGCCCAAAAGGTGTATCTTCATAAAACTTGCACTGGTGAGGCCAGTGTGAAACCCACAGGCAAGTAACAGACTTTGCTTGCACATTTCCTAGGGACTAATTAAAACTCACGATTCCCAGGTGGTTCTATGGTAAAGAATCTGCCTATTAATGCAGGAGACGTGAGTTCCATCCCTGGGTCAGGAAGATCCCCTAGAAAAGGAAATGGCAACCCACCCCAGTATTCTTGCCTGGGAAATCCCATAGAGAGGAGCCTTATGGGCTGCAGTCCATGGGGTCGCAAAGAGTTGGACAAGAGCCACCATCTAAAACAACTGAAAACTCGACCTCTTGTGTAAAGAATGCTGAATAATCATTGCGTCAGGTTTCTCTTTTTGTTTGGTTTTGATTACCCACTCAGACAACTTAATAATCTGGAGGAAGGCTTCTTGTGGAGGGAGGTCTGGAGCTGAAAGAATCTTGTTGGAACAACTCATTTCGAGGATGCTGCACACATCAGATTCATCATGTAGCAGGCAACAGAACCTCATCCAACGGCTAAAAATCCAGTGACCTTTTTTTCTTTTCCTCTGAAGGAAGGTACCCTGGTGTAGTGGGTAATTGCCAAGCCTGAAGAAGAAAATTATGATAAAAATGAAGAGACGAAATTACTTAATTACAACATAGTTACCTCAGAAATCTTCACAATGAATGGGTAAAATTTAGCAGAGCTCTTAAATGTCACTGTAATTTAGCCCCATGCCCCAGAAATTCTAAGTTGTAATTGACCCTAATTATATAAATACCCACTGGTGAGAATAGATGTGTTTTTTAGACGGCTTTACTGCTGCTGAACTTCACTAACAAGTCACTCATGACTTCAGCAGATGTTTTGTACTTCTTTGGCCGAGGGGGTCCTTAGGAACCAACTTTCCTCTCCATTCAGCAGCAAATGATACAAGAACGCTCTCAAAGTGTCGGCATATGAGGTTAAAAAAAAAATGGGCTCCTTTAATTGTCGCTCGGACTGTTTTTGTCTTGCTGTAAGGATAATTTCACTTGCAAACAACAGAAAAACAGACCCATTCTAGCTTAAGCAAACAGTGACAATTATTGTCTTAAATAATTGAAAAGTTCTAAATTTGGCTGAAGGTGTAACTTTTTTTTTTTTAAGTAGATTTATTTTGACTGCACTAGGTCTTCCTTGCTGCGCTCCAACTTTCTCTAATTGTGGTGAGTGGAGGCTACTCTTCATTGTGGTACGCGGGCTTCTCATCATGGTGGCTTCTCTTATTGCAGAGCAGAGTCTAGGCACATGGGCTTCGGTAGCAGTGACATGCAGGCTCTTTAGTTGCAGCTCACAGGCTTTAGAGGTCAGCCTCAGGAGTTGTGGCACATGGGAATTTTTGCTCTGTGGCATGTGGAATCTTAGAGGACCAGGGGTGGAACTTGTGTCCCCTGCATTGACAGGTGGATTCCTATCCACTGTACCACCAGGGAAATCCTAGGAGTAGCTTTCTCTCTCTCTGTGTCTATCTTTCTGTCAACTATTTCCTTGCTACTGAGTTCAGTCTCTGGTGAACTCTCTGATTATGGTCCGAATGTGATCACCCCCAGCTATGGGCCTTTATCTTTCCTCCATTTGTGTTGACTAGGATAAGTAAAGGCTTTTCCTATAACTGTGGAACATAAATCCTGGGCTTCATTCTACTTGGTCCAAATTTAGTTTCTTGCCCATCTCCAAGCCAGTCCAAATAGCCAGGGGGACAGATGCATGCTGACTGTTCTCAGGGAGACATGTGGATGTCCAGGTGATGCATGCAGGCACCCACCGCATCCCACCCACCCAGAGCACATGGGTTTTGTAGGGGGAAAGATGCTATTCCCAAATGAAGAGTGAATAGATATTAATTGTGTCAAAGGAGAAAACTGTACAGAATCTTTTCCCTACTTTTTTAGCAACAGGTTTCCCCGACTAAACTTTTGTTGTTAAAAATTGTCAAACATATGGAGAGTTGCAAGAATAGCGAAATGAACAGTGATCACCAACCATTTAGGCTGAACAATTGTTAAGGGTTTTTTTTTTTGTTGTTGTTGTTTTTTTAGCACCCTATCTTCGGTGGCAGGCTATATCCTGTTTTGTTCTGACTCTTGACAAATTTCTCAGAATTTCTTCAAATGAAGATTTTAAAAAGTTCAGTACTTGAGGATTCAAATGGAAACTAAATGTCATTTCCATGGTGCTGTGTCCTTTACCTGCCTCCTCTCTTTTGTTCTCTTGCTGAATACAGCCAAGAATCATTCTATTTTCCAACAAGCTGTCTTGTACACCCTGAAGGGAATATTATAAGATTAAATGCAGAGTAGCAGTCTGAGCAAGGTGAATGCTTCTCATTACACCGATCCCCAGTTGATCTCCTAAATGCAATTCCCTGATAATGTGAAGCTTCTGAATTATTTATTGTCTCATATTAGATCAGGAATATTATTCCCCAAAATAAATTTGTTATCATCAGCAAATTAGCTTTTGAAAGTTTCCTAAATCAAAGAATAAATCAGGGAGTAGATTTTGAACTCATAGGGAGAAAAACTGAAATTATTTATTTTGAGGCCTTTTTACAGCTAGATAGTTCAAATCCAGATGAAGAACTAAAGAATTATAATTTCTAGATATGGTGATATGTAACTCATATAGTGGCTTATTATACTGAGTAAGTGTGACTACAAAACTGAAACACGGTAAAAATTCTTTACTGAAGTAATGAATTTCAAACATTTCCTATTCATTCTTCAAGACACCATTTTTCTCCTCTGATGAATATAACTGATATTGGTAAAAATAAAAGAGATTTACTGGCATTAAGTTGGGGGTTAATCACTACAAAATAAGTTAGTATTTTGTAATACTGAGGCCACACACTTCACTGAGCCCTTTTAACCACCTTCGTTCATTTGATTTTCTGAAAACCAGGTGAAGTCAGTACCATTATTTCTTCCATTTTATAGTTGAGGAAACTGAGTCATAGATTAGGGAACTGACCCAAGACCGAGAAGGTGGTAAATTATGACACTTGGTTGTGAACCTGTGTTAATATGAAATGCTATTTATTCAGTGCATTAGAAATTTGCCCAGATGTGACAGAGCTGTACAAATGATAATCTGAGGCTGTAAACGATGATCACATTAAGGTAAGATCACTGCTGTTTTTAGACAAGCATGTCAGAATGTTGGATTTTGTAACCCTAAGTCTTTTTATGGCAGAAAAGAAATGGTAAATCTCTGTCTATATATAAGTATTTTTAATATAATTTATTTTTTAGAGCACTTTTAGACTCAGCAAAATTGAGCAAAAGGTCCAGAGATTTTCCATATATTTGCTCCCCATTTTCAGTATCCCTCATGAGAGTAGTACATTTGTTATAGTTGATGAACCTAAATCAATGCATTATCACCCAAAGTCTGCAGTTTACATTAGGGTCCACCTTAGTGGTGTGTGTTCTCTGAGTTTGGACAAATGTATAGTGCCGTGTATCTACTATTACTTTATCAGAGTAGTTTCAAGCTCTGAAAATCCTCTGTGTTCCACATACATAAGTATTTTTTATGCCATACATTAGCTCATTCTAACTTTCTAATACTTACTGTTTTTTTATTGTTGTTGTTTAGTCACTAAGTCATGTCCCACTCTTTACAACCCCGTGAACTGCAGCTCTCCAGGCTCCTCTATCCATGAGGTTTCCCAGGCAAGAATGCTGGAGTGGGTAGCCATGCCCTTCTCCTTGGGATCTTCTGGACCCAGGGATCAAACCCCGGTCTCCTGCATATGCAGGCAGATTCTTTACTGCTGAGCCACCAGGGAAACCCATTAAACTGTTGAGGAGAGCCATTTCCAAAATCCAATAAGAGAAAAAGAACTTTTGAGCAGTTCAAGAATTTGTCTCAACTGCAGCAAGGAGGGTTGGAGACTGTTTGGAGAATTTCATAATTTATAAGTTGGTAAATTCCAATCGAGGCTGAAGAGCAAACCGTTTCCCATTAAACAGAGTAAACATAATTTAGCAAACCCAGCCACGAAGCTTGAACTCCACTCAAGAGAGGACTGCTTAGAGACAGTTAACTCTCACCCTTAAAATGCTTTCTGTAGTTCAAGTCTGTACTTTTGGCACTGGACAGAGATATGACCAATATTCACCTTGTGGCTTTCAGCCACCTGCTCTGCCTAATTAAAGACTTCCATTTTCTGCTCTGCTGGCCCCATAATTTGCAAATAAACAAAGTCCACAGGACATATGATAGGAATGTTAAAACAACCTATAAACCATTTATCTTTCTCATTTGTAAAGCATAAAGGGGACCATACTGTTTTTCACCTCACTATTTTAGGAGGACTTTTCCCCTTTCCTTCTAGAAGTAAAGAAACTCTATAGAAATAGTTTGGTATTTCTCCTTTAAAGAGAACAAGACAAGTATATGTGTGCGTGTGTGCGTGTGTGTGTGCATGTGTGTGTGTGTGTGTATTTGATCAGGTATACATTTTTTAGTGTAATTGCTCTAAAATAACAATTTATATCTCTACTGGCTTTTCATTTTTACTTCTACTTCACTCATTTCTATTACTGCAGTGCCTCTTATGAGCTACCTTATGAGCTACTTTTCAAAACTGCTTTCTAAGTGCAGCCAGGGTAAACTGGGAAACTTACAAAAGTAAGCATTTTTTTTACCAGAAAATTATGAAGTGAGTTAATGTTATTTATTTTAGCTTAAATAATATGCCAAGTTATGAATTAATCTTTGTATTTTTTGTCTTTTGATCTTATTATTACTTACTTGATAAAAACTAATTTATTCAATTATTGACTTCCTTGTCATACAGAGGATAAACATACAGATAGTTCTGTTGATTTGTAATGGCCATCTACTAGTACATTGTATGACTGTGACAAAATTTCTTGGTCAGTTCCTGGTAATGAGATTGATATCAGAAAAAATTAGAAGAAATATTAATAAACCCACTGAAAAAATACATAAATAAATTAAAAAAAAAAACATTTCTGCAGTTAGGTTTTTTATACATTAAGTTATGCCTGCCTGTCTTATTTCAGAAGAAAGATAACTGGAACGGGATTTCCAGATCAGGGGATGGAAGCACTGTGCATATCCCTTGATCATCTTTATAAATACTTATATCACCCTCACTTTCCATTTTTTCAGTTACCAAAGAGTTGCCCCCTCTAACGTGGTAGGTAAAAATAGTTTCTCACTAAAGTTGTAAAGTTCCGTTCATCAGTTATTGGTTAGGTTGGTTACTTTCATGTGTTTGTTGACCAGTTGTGTTAGTCCAGAATAAGGGGTAATTATGAGCAAATATATTGAATATTGAACCTGAAACATCAGAACTTTCAAAGAACAACAGCTTCTGAGAGTTTTTCTAGTCTCCTTGTAGGGTGATCTTCAGCTTGTGGGCCCTCTGATAGAAGCTGTATGCATCGGTGGCTAACAATACATACATTAGAGGATTTTTTGCTACATTGAAATGCAGAATTATTAGCTGCAAGGAAATTAAAAGCGAGGGAACATTCAGAAGATCTTTGATGTAAAATATGTTTCTGTACAGATTTATTGTAGTTATTTTCATTATATTCATTAAATGAAGCTCATGACTTCTGGAATTCATATCCATATTCTCTGTCCTAGGGGGTCTCACTACTGATATAGGCTGTATTTCTGTCAACTGTAGTGGATTAGTTGCAGTTTTTACCTTTTAATTAAACAGCTGCTGCTGCTAAACACAATTTTGAATTATTTAATAGTCCATATTACTTTAGTCAATGCACACTGCTTGAATTGTTTTAATTATGTGAGGCTATACATTTTTTATGATATAGCTTGCCTAAAAATGAGTTGACAGACAGTAATAATTTGTTCTTTTGAGATGTCAGGAATATCTTAGCATATTTGAAGATCATTATAACTAAGATTAAAGCCAAGCTTATCAAATATAAGACCTTCTGTTTTAAAACATGTGAAATATACAGAATTTTAGATAAAAGTCTCATTCTGGATGTTGTTTGTAGTGTCTGTCATATAAATAAACAACATGTTAGTAAATACTCTTGCACAATTCGGAAGATGGGAAATGATCCTAAGGATTACACTTTGCACTGAGGCATCATTTCAGAAAGGAATTGCTTTTATAATTTTGTGGCTTTTTTGGCAACAGAGTTTGTTTAAATGATGCTCTCATTCTTAAACAGAAATCAGTCAGTCCAAAAGCTATTTACTGTTAATCAACATGAATTTTTGTGATGTATTGATGATTATCTCATTTTATTCTGAGTTATATTCAGAGGTATTACTTAAATTTTTAGTTTTAATAAGATTAAATGAATAATTCAGCACAGCTTTGAAAATTATAGATCCTGGGAAATTATTTTTAGACAGTAACAATGGTGTGACCTTTCTTCTCATCTATTTATGAAAAAAAACCAGAAATCTTTATCTCTTGATACATACATATACATATTGATATATTTGTGTTTATATGTATTTGTGTGTAGATAAAATGTTTGCTGTTTTATAGGGTGAATTATGAAGTACAGTATTTGAAGTATTGAACATTGGAATGAACAGTTGAAAATACATCACATTGTACTTTTAGGTTCATCACTGCATCTAAACTTTCTGAGAATTGCTAAGATGAGAAATGCCACCTTCAATATCTTTACTTAACAAAAACTAGTATCCATAACTTCAGCTTTTGATTGAATTTCTTTAAGTGGTGGAAATACATGAATGGTGAAAGACTCATCTAAATTTTTCTTAAAAACTGCAAACAATTTAACACAGTCTAGATGATGGTAACTGTCAGGATTCCTAGAATAAATTATTTCCACTTTTCCTGTGGATTCTTGCAGAACATTATTTACAGACTACATATGGTCTTGTGTGTCTGCTCTGTGTTGACATCTCATTGATTTTTTATCTCCTTTCTTGGCTTAAAAAAAGGAAAAAAGTAAAAGTTTATCATAGAACTGGGTGGTTGACTAATATTGTAAAAACAATGTAAAGTATCAGCTGCCTCTGTAGTCATGTTACATCTCCAGAGTATAAGAAGGTTATCATTCCTCATGATTATAAATGCTGCCCTGTTCAAGATAACGGATTCTGCCACTGAACTGATGCTGTAGATTACATAAGAGATTTTGCTTCAATCTTCTAAAGGAGGTTAGTAACTTAGAGCCTCTGGTGGAATTTAGTCAGAAGGCATAGCCATTTATTGAGTTTAAAGAAAGTCCCGATTTTAGCTGTAGTCTGTAGAGTGTTTACAAATACAATCCAAGTAGCACACCTCACCTCCATTCCCTCATGACAAGGAGTTGTTGGACATTTGCCAGTCATGTCTAATTCTTTTAAGACAATTTATTATATTTTTGCTTATCTCTTTTTTCGTCCATTAGAATGTAAGCTTTTTTTTTTTCTTTTCTTTTTATTTATTTATTTTTTTTCTTTTTTTATTAGTTGGAGGCTAATTACTTCACAACATTTCAGTGGGTTTTGTCATACATTGATATGAATCAGCCATAGATTTACACGTATTCCCCATCCCGATCCCCCCTCCCACCTCCCTCTCCACCCGATTCCTCTGGGTCTTCCCAGTGCACCAGGCCCGAGCACTTGTCTCATGCATCCCACCTGGGCTGGTGATCTGTTTCACCATAGATAGTATACATGCTGTTCTTTTGAAATATCCCACCCTCACATTCTCCCACAGAGTTCAAAAGTCTGTTCTGTATTTCTGTGTCTCTTTTTCTGTTTTGCATATAGGGTTATCATTACCATCTTTCTAAATTCCATATATATGTGTTAGTATGCTGTAATGTTCTTTATCTTTCTGGCTTACTTCACTCTGTATAAGGGGCTAGGATGGCTGCTATCCAAAAGTCTACAAGCAATAAATGCTGGAGAGGGTGTGGAGAAAAGGGAACCCTCTTACACTGTTGGTGGGAATGCAAACTCGTACAGCCGCTATGGAAAACAGTGTGGAGATTTCTTAAAAAACTGGAAATAGACCTGCCATATGACCCAGAATGTAAGCTTTTTAAGTGCAGGGACCATGTCAATTTTGTTCAGTCATTGAATGAATGACTATATTACATTAATTATTATTCTTTTCATTGTCCTGTGGGTACTTAACCAAGTAGTCATCCAAGTGGGCAAAATAAGGATGCCTAGAGATAACCTTGTGGTTTCTGTTTGAACAGTGGCAAATATGTGGCTCGACGCAGAAAAAGAAAAAAGCAAACAATCCATAGTGATAGCCTGAAAAAACTGATTCAATGTCATGGGCTCACTTGAAAATGTTCTTACTGATTCAAGAAAAGGCCTATCAGCTTAGGGAGTAGATTAATATTTCTCCCAGTCTGTTGGTATTTTGAGAAAAAAGGAGATGGAGCACAGGGAAGTACTTTTGTGTGTATGTGTTCATGTCCACATATAATGTATATACGTGAACATGTGCCTATATTAGGAAGAGGAATAATCTAACTAGTGATATTTGATAGAACTTTTCAGTCATTATGACCACATTTTATCTGGCAGGAAGAAGGAAAGAGAAGGGAAAAAGGCCATCAGTTTGAGATTGGAAGATGTCTCTCTTTCAGGGCACTGTATGCTCAAATGAAAAACAAGAATGCCATTATAAAGAAGGGAGAACTAAAGAGATATTGATGACATATCTGATAATAATATGTACTTTGCTGAAAAACAAACACTCATATAGATTTTGTGCAATTTTAAATGAAAAAGAATTTAAGTACTGAGACATGACTTAAAGGGTGAAACACAGACTTTCAAACCAAAAGGAAACATGGTAGGATTTAAAATAAATGTGCTGTGAAAGTAAGTAAAATATCTATTGTATTTGAAATTCTCAACTACAGATAGGACAGAACCTACTCATACAATGCTACAAGGTTTTCCTTGTTTTTGGTAATACTCTTTTACTCATATTACAAAATAAGAGAGGACAAAAAATGGGAAATAGGAAAATGTGCACTGTGTAATATGTTTATTTTTTAGTTACTCCCCAGTATTAAAGAGGTTGTAATCTTTGACATGTAATTTACATAGCTTCTGTCTATAATGATTACACTGTGATTTCCATTTTTCTCATCGGTAATTGTGATCAGTTGTTAGTTTGTTAGCAAAATCCTTCTCTACCTAGAAGCTAAGGAACATATTAAAATCCTTTGGAAACTTAAGTAAATAACAATAATGAATTATGAAATTACCGGAGATGATAGTCATCAGGAGAATAATAAAATGTAATTACAGTAAGCCCTACATCTTCCTGTTTTATCACAGTCCTCTTTGTTCTGAAACTAAAATTTAAAAACAAAAGCATGAAAAGCTAACTCCTTCCCAGGTGACTCAGGGGTGAAGAATCTGCCTGCCAATGCAGATGGTATGGGTTCGATCCCTGGGACAGGAAGATCTGGAGAAGAAAATGGAGAACCACTCCAGTATTCTTGACTGGAGAATTCCATGGACAGAGGAGCCTGGAGGGCTACAGTCCATGGGGTTGCAAAAGAGTTGGACGCAACTTAGTGACCAGACAACAACAACTTAGCTATGGATACTTGTAGCTCATCTCTTCCTCTCAGTGCTTAGGACTATGGGGTAGCTCTCTGGGGATAGGTCCATGGAATCAGAATTTCCCAGGTGATCAACATGCTTTCCAGGTGATTCTTTAACATTTGAGAACTAGTTTCTCTCCCATCTGTCTTTGCCTTGACTCCCACTTGTAATCCGTTGCTTCACTCTTCCTTTCAACTTTGGTGGAAAAGGCAAAAGCTGTAGATTAGAAGGAACACAAGAAATTGAAATATCTTCTTGGCCTATGTGTAATAAACATATGTAAATAAATGTATTTCTTTACATGTTCACTATCTTTCTTACTGGAAAATATTATGATGAGATTTTGAAATCCCTGAAAAATTCAAGATTTTCGATGTAAATGTAGTTAAGGAAAAAAAGCAATACCCAGGTGATGATAATTAAAACAACGAAACTTCCCAGCATATGTGTGAGCTTTCTCTGTGTATGACTCACAGGGCTGACACTGGGGTGTAGGTGGAAAACTCTGATCTCCTGGAGTTGATGGCTTGTTGGGAGAAGCTAACAAGTAAATGGGCAGTTCTATTGTGTTGCCGTTTGTGTACCGTTTGTTGGACAAAACTAATGAAGATCTTGTGGGGAGAAGGAATGCTGGTGATCTTTAGCATGGGGCTTCCCATCCAGTTTTGTTTTTTTTTTTTTAATTTTTTATTTTATATTGGAGCACAGCCGATTAAAAATGTTGAGATAATTTTCGGGTGGGCAGCAGAACGACTCAGCCATACACATACATGTATCCATTCTCCCCCAAACTCCCCTCCCATCCAGGCTGCCACATAACATTGAGCAGAGTTTTCTGTGTTCCACAGGAAGTCCTTGCTGGTTGTCCATTTTAAATATAGCAGTGTGTGCCTGTTGATCCCCAAGGCCCTAACTATCCCTTACCCACATCCTTCCCTCCTTGTAACAAACTCTGAGTTCATTCTTTAAGTCTGTGAGTCTGTTCTGTTTTGCATATAAATTCATTTGTATAATTTCTTTTTAGATTCCACATATAAGGGATATCATATGATATTTCTCTTTCTCTGTCTGACTTACTTCACTCAGTATGACACTCTCTAGGTCTACCCATGTCACTGCAAATGGCATTATTTTATTCTTTTCAGTGGTTGATTCATATTCCATTGTATATATGTACCACATTTTCCCAATCCATTCCTCTGTCAGTGGACATCTAGATTGCTTCCATGTCTTGGCTATTGTAAATAGCGCTGCAGTTAACACTGGGATGCCTGTATCCTTTTGGACCATGGTTTTCTGTAGATATATGCCCAGGACTGGGATTGCAGAGTCTTATGGTAGCTCTGTTTTTAGTCTTTTAAGGAACCTCCATACTGTTCTCTATAGTGGCTTTCTAGTTTACATTCCCACTCAGCACTCTTTCCAGGTGATGACTTGACACTAGACAACTTGTTTTTCTATCATCTCTCTTTGTCTTGACTCTTACTCGCAATGCGTTTTTTTCCTTTCCTTTCAACTTTTATGGAAAGGGCAAATGCTGTAGATTATAGAAGGGACACAATAAATTGATTTAGAAATGTCTTCTTGGTTGATGTATAATAAACATATGTAAATAAATGTATTTATTTACATGTTCATTATCCTCCTGACTGGAAAATGTTAGGAAGAGTATTTCAAATCCCTAAAAGGTTCAAAATTTTCAGTATAAAAAAAAATAATAAAGGTCTAAGAGGGTCCTCTTCTCTCCACACCCTCTGCAGCATTAATTGTGGCACATCTAGTCTTATCATTAGATATATTGTCTCTGTTTCCTTGGTTTCTAGTAAAGAATGCAAATCTCATTGATATTACCTTTTGGGATGATCAAAAAGAATTTAGAAAAGAAACAAAATGCATAGACAAATGTGTACTTAAATTTTCTTTGGTGAAGTGGCTACCGCCCTACTCATTTTTCTAAAATGTCTTGCAGGTGCCTTACTGGCTTCAGTGGTCCAAAAGTCCTTCCTGTGATGAGTCCACATAAAGGAATTATGTACAGCTAGATTCTTGTAAGTAGTCTGCTTTGTAGTAAGAGGCCCCCACAAATTTTAAAATAATTTCCTTAATTCTTCCTATGTGGAAAAACCCTGGCATATTTTAACAGTTGTAAACTATTTTTTTCTCGCAATGAGATTACTTCTTCTCCATTTCCCACTGCTTATTTAAGAGAGTTATAAGTCTTGGATCTGAGGGTTGCTGATAGGTTTTGAAGTGAATTGCAAAGGCAACATCTTCTTACTCCCTGCCAGCTGGTCCCTTCTCGGTCCCCACCAACACAGAAGCACTGGTCACGCGGTCCTTTCCCGCCCCCCTCCTGCAGGACCAGTTTCTCGCTGAAGTGCTCTGCTTCTGTCATCCCTTTTCTTCCTAGTGCTTTGTCCTGTGGTATTTGAATTAGATAAAAATAAAATTATTCTTGGACCAAGGCTAAGTACTCTTTTATGAGGTAGTCATTTGTGCTCCCATGATGGTTTTTCTCATTATGCAACAGTTCTAAAAACAGAACATACACCTATTGAAATGAAGTGTCTTAAACCTGAAACTGAAGTCATTGTTCGTCATTTTGCATCCTTTGTAGCATGTGCTTTAGACTGATCTTCTGTTCTGATGGTAGAATTTAAAAGGCTGAGTTAGTAGTCAATTTTTTTGAGGTTGGTTGGTTGGTTTTAAACTTGCCAACTGTAGCTTAATAGCTATCTGCCTGCTGTGCAGAAGACCTAGGTTTGGTCCCTGGGTCAGGAAGGTCCCTTGCAGAAGGGAATGGCAACCCACTCCAGTATTCTTGCCTGGAGAATTCATGGACAGAGGAGCCTGGTGGGCTACAGTCCATGGGGTGGCAAAGAGTTGGACACGATTGAGTGACTAACACTTTCACAGTCCTGGTTCTTAATAGGTATCAGCAACAGAAATATAAATTTGAGACAAAGATTTTTTTTTTTAGTTCTCTCCAGTGAAGGCTCTCAATTTCTCGTGGAAGATTCAGAAAGCAGTAGAATGGCTTCTGTTGATCAGAATCCATTTTATAGTTTCCAGTGCAGGGTGACTTATCTCTGACCTGCTGTGTTAGATCAGTGCTGCTGATACCCAGAGTATAAACCAGAACTAGTAATGATAACACTGTATACTTATTTCCATAATATTATATGACTTTCAAAACCTGTTTGGACTGATCCATGTGATAGCATATGCCAGTATTCCCATTCAGTTCATGAGAAATGGTGGCTCCCATTGGTCAAATACCCAGCTAATTTCCATAGGGCCAATAAGGAGGAGAGCTGAGTGAAGAACCGGGGCTTTAGTTTCTTGAATATTATCCCATGGATGGAGGAACCTGGGAGGCTACAGCCCATGGGGTCGCAAAGAGTCGGACATGACTGAGCGACTTCACTTTCACTTTCATGTCTATAGCTGTGGCATCTCTTCTGGGCACTCACGTGAAGTCAGTTTATTCAGTCCAGCAATGAAGTGATCTTTGATTTCCTTAAATATTCAGTCTACTTACTGACTTAGTAGAAATTGAACAAGGTCAAACTTGGTGGGTCATTTTTCTTTTTTGAAACCTTATTTAAATTTAAATCTATACATGTCACTATGCTTTGGCAAAGTTTTTGCTGACTAGAAAGTTGTTGAACATTCTAGGGACTGGAAAGCCACTTTACATGTTTGTCATATCCCAAACAAAGGATACATTTTAAATGAAGTATTAATTGCATAACTGACTTTGAGATTCTCATGAAGCAGAAAAGAGTACATTGTTGTTGTTCAGTCACTAAGCCATGTCTGACTGATTGCATCCCCATCGACTGCAGCATGCCAGGCTTCCCTGTCCTTCACCATCTCCCAGAGTTTGCTCAAATTCATGTCCAAAAGAGTACATATAGTCACCCTTTTAAAACCATACTATTTTATATTCAAATGTTCATTTTAATTTGAAAAATATCAGAAAAGTTAAAAATAAAACCATGTTCGGATGTACTGCTTCCATTTTCTATGTATTTTTAATGATAATTTATGGCATTTTAGACTGTACATAAAATGCTTTATCTGCAAAATAATCAATATAGGACACTTCTAGCTTTGGGATGCTATATAACAGTGTCTTAAATAGTTTTTCCTTCTAGTTTTGCTTGAGATATAATTGACATACAGCACTGTTGGGCTTCCCTAGTGTCTCAGACAGTAAAGAATCCGCCAGCAATGCAGGAGACCCAGGTTCAATCCCTGGGTCAGGAAGATCTCCTGGAGGAGGGAATGGCAATCCACTCCAATATTCTTGCCTGGAGAATTCCATGGACAGAGGAGCCTGGCATCCTACAGTCCATGGGTTTGCAAAGAGTTGGACTCAACTGAGTGACTAATGTTTTGTATGTTTGAGATGTATAGTATAATGATTTGACCTGCATATATCATAAAATACTTAGCTAGAAAATCCCATGGATAGAGAAGCCTGGTGGGCTGTAGTCCATGGGATTGCAGAGAGTCAGGCATGACTGAGCGGCTTACATACACACACACACACTTAGTACAATAACCTTAATAGTGAGCATTCATTATCTCATGTAGATTAAAAAATAAAAAAAGTTATAGAAAGAAACAAAATCTATTTTCCCCTTGTGATTAGAACTCTTTAACATTTACTCTCTTAGCATCTTTTATATATAACACGCAACAGTGCCCACTCTATTTTTCATGTTATACGTTGCATCCCTATTCCTTCTTTATCTTATAACTGGAAGTTTGTACCTTTTGATCACCTTCCTGCGATTCTTCCTTCCCCGCAACTCTTCATCTCTGGTAACCACAAATCTGATATCTTTTACTAAGAGTTTGATTTTTGAAGTATAGTTGACTTAGAACACTAGTTTTTGGTACACAGTGTAGTGAGTTGGTGTTTCTATACATTACAAAATGAACACCATGATAAATCTAGCTACCATGTCTCACCATTCAAAGATGTTACATTACCATTGACTATGTTTTCCATGCTGTACAGTTCATCAGTATGACTTGTTTATGTTGTAACTGGAAGTTTGTACATCTAAACTTCCCTCACCCATTTCACTCATGCCCCAACCTCCCTCCTCTCTTGAGATCTTCCCATTTCAAAACACAAATATATATATAATAGGAAAATGAAGGTCAAAAACTCTGGAAATACAGATTTTAAAAAAAAGTCTTTCAAGTTAAGTTTGACATTTTGCTCACAAATAATCATGCCTGAAAAGGCTATATAGAGTGAGAACAGACATGTGTTAAGTACGTACCTACTTAGAAAAATGTCAGGGATGTTCCTAAATGTTTTCTTCAATTATCTGTGGAACTCCTTGGATGATGTTTTAGAAAATGGTTTTAATTTTCTTTGAAGGATTATCATAATTGAAAAGGTCACAGGAGTCAGCTCCATTACTAATGCATTTGTACCTGCCAAGGCTCAGTCATGTGGAATCTCTTTGCTTTTCATATTCAATACTTTTCCTGTTGCTTTGTTGTGTGATAAGGGAGAAAAAGTGTTGGCATGAAGGGGAAATGGATTTGGTGCCACCTTTTTTTGTTGTTGTTCCTGCAGCTCTGATCTTTCCCTTTCCTGAGCCTTGTCATCTGTCAGGCAAAGTGAGGGTACTACTACATTAAGGGTTTTAAAAATGAATGGATCAGTTCAAATTTTCAGAAAACACATTCAAGTAATCTTTAAAGTACCTTCTTGTGTAGGTGGTAGCTTCAAGGTTCCAGCATAACATACACATAGTGAAATACTTTAACCTTTCATTTCATGCTTTTCAACATTTTAGAAAGCATTTTTCTGTTCATTTTAGTTAGCCCTAAAAAACATGACTCTTAAAATTTTCTTAATAGAGCTATTTGAGTGATATGAAAGTTATTTTGTTTCCTCAGTATAGATTTTTGTCTGTAATGTTAGGTCAAATTTCTTAAATGAACAGTGTAACTGTGGGTTCTTTTTAAAACACTGACCAGGGTAGAACTTTAAGTGTTTAGCCAAGAAAATACTTCATAGTATATACATTTACAAACTCCTTAACAGGGAACTATCTTGCCACTCATTTGAAGATTGAAATATGTGATATTTTAATTGCTTTGACAGAGAAGAAGGTGGGGAATGGCCTTTGCCAGTCACCAAATGATTAGGATCTAGACTGATCTGGTTTGAAAGGAATGGGTGGATTTTGGAAGCTATGTCTTCCTTTTGTTACTGTTCCTGCCTCTTAAAGATTTACTAGTTAGATAGCCAGTTTGCTTTAAATGTTCTGTCAGTGGCTTTGTATGTATTTTTTCAATAACTTTTTATTGGAATATAGCTGATTTATAATGTTGTGTTGCTGCTACACAGCAAAGTGATTCAATTATGTAACTCTCTGCTCTTTTTTGGATTCTTTTCCCATAAAGGCCATTACAGAGTTTTGAGTAGAGTTCCCTGTGCTATATAGTAGGTTCTTATGTAAGTCATCTGCTTTATACATGGTAGTGTGTATGTATCAGTCTCCATCTCCCAGTTTATCCCTCCCTTCTCTTTCCCCCTTGGAACCATGTTTGTTTTCTACATCTGTGGTTCTTTTTCTGTTTTGTAAGTTGGTTCATTTAAAGACAGTTTAAAGCCTACCAGTCGGTGTTCTATCACTAACACATTTGTGCTTTATCAAAGATACATAAAGAGGCGAACGCGAAGATGACACCTGCACAATGGCCAGGGAGTTTAAGCTTAGCTTGGATCTTTGAGATTAAGAAGAATTCTCTCTTCTTCACAGCCTTATAGGTCACTGGGAAAAATCTTAAAAATCAATTTTTCAGAAACATCTGAAAGGAAATCAAAACGTACTTATTACACTGACATGGTTTAACACCAGCTAAGAATCTTAAAAATTAATTTTCAAGTCTGAAGTCTGGCAACAATACATTTAGCAAAGTCTCCTGTTGGAAGTGTAGCAATTGCAAACTGTCATTTCTATATTAACCAGTAATCATCAAATATTTGGTGTCAGAATAATACTGTGTGTGTATGTGAATGGATATACTCTATGTAATTCAAAGCTAACTTGCAAATATTAACTATTAATTAATTATAGTAATATACATAAGCATTTAATTGTTCATTGTGGTGGTGGTTTAGTTACTAAGTCGCATCTGACTCTTGTGACCCCATGAATTGTAGCCTTCCAGATTCCTCTGTCCCTGGGATTTCCCATGTAATGGCAACTGGAGTGGGTTGCCATCTGACATGAGTTTGATCCCTGGGTTGAGAAGGTCCCCTGGAGGAGGAAATGGCAACCCACCCCAGTATTCTTGTCTGGGAAATCTTGTGGACAGAGGAGCCTGGCGGGCTACAGTCTGTGGGGTCGCAGAGTCAGACACGATTTAGTGACTGAACAACAACAGGGGAAGGGGAGTGGAGCAGGGGGGTGGGAGAGGGCAAGGACGGAAGATGACTTCAGATGATGAGAGGAGGCTCTCCAGAGGGGTGATGCCACCTCAAGTCGCCATCCGAGAGGACACCTGGGGAGGAGCCCTCCTGACTGATGGAAGAACTACTTCGAGGCCTTGAAGTGTCCAAACCTTCAGTATGATTAAGGCACAGGGATAACTCTTGTAGCTCTTTATGGTAGTTACTGGGCAGAGCTGGTACTGGAAGCGATCTGAGAGTGGTGAGCAGGAATGAGATCATAAGGGTCCTTTTGGATCAAGACAAGCTCTTGCAATTTTACTCTAAGTGCATTCAAGAGCCAATGGAGACTTTTAAACTTTTTATTACAAAAATTTCAAACATACATGAAAATGGAAAATAAAATGACTCCGCATGTACCCATTACCCAGCTTCAATAGTTAGCAACTCATGGCCAATTTTGGAGAAGGCAATGGCAACCCACTCCAGTACTCTTGCCTGGAAAATTCCATGAACGGAGGTGCCTGGTAGGCTGCAGTCCATGGGGTCGCTAAGGGTCGGACGTGACTGAGCAACTTCACTTTCACTTTCATGCATTGGAGAAGGATATGGCAACCCACTCCAGTGTTTTTGCCTGGAGAATCCCAGGAACGGGGGAGCCTGGTGGGTGCTGACTCTGGGGTCACACAGAGTCGGACACGACTGAAGCAACTTAGCAGGAGCAGCAGCATCATGGCCAATTTTGTTTTATCTTTGCTTTTTCCCCAACCCCATCATATAATTTGAAGCTAGCAACCTGTCATTTTGTTCATGAATATTCCACTATGTATCTCTGAAACATAGAAACTCTTTTTAAAAACATAGCCACAGTTCCGTAATCACATCTATAACTTTTTAGTAATTCTTTAGTGTCATCAAATATCTAGTCTCAGTTGAGACTTTAAGCAGAGGAGTTATAGCACCTAATTTCCAATTTAAAAAAGAGCTCCTACCTTGTTGTAGGTATCAGAGCTTAGTACGAGGTGGGAGATTACCTAGTGACTCTCTGCATTTGGCATCAGTGTGGCCTGAGCAAGGGTGTGATGATGGAGATGAAAAGAAGTGGCCAGTTTTGGAACATGCTTGGAGGGAAAACCGACTTGCTGGTCTTTCCTATAATTTTGGCTTCAGTCTCGGAGTGATGGGGGAAGAAAAGCAATTGAATTGGAGAAGACTTGAGAAGGAACAGTTGTGGAAGGGGAAATTAAAAATTTTGTTTTGGCCTTAACTTCACCTCTTACAATGGAAAATGATGTTTATATCAGCCTTAAAACAGAAAAAGAAAAGATGAATGGTATCTTTAATCCTGCTCTAGGATGTATGTTAAGGGGAATATGATAATGGAAGAAATAGTTTGTGTTCTTAAAAACAAAAACAAACAAAAAAGCAAACTTAGAGGTTTACTTGAAATGTATTCAGGTCCACTCAAATTATGCTTTCCACAGTGATTGCTTTGAAAGATACTAACAAGTCTGAGACGTCTGGCTGTCTGGTAACACTTCTTCCATCAGCTTACCACAAATATGGTGACCTTACTTTGTGAACCTGAAATCGAAACCAAGAATTTGAAAATTGAGAGTTTACTTATAGGGACAATATACAAGAATACAGGACATCAGAACTGGCTTGGGGGAAAGAAAACAAACAAATTAGAAACCTTAATAACTATGATCCCCACTATTTCCCCTATTAGTTGCCACTAAAAAATGCTCTGCAGACACTGGTCTTTGAATTGGTTTACCATCTATAATTAGCAAGTATAAATTAATGTATGATCATTGCTCATTATTATTTATTCCAGAAAAAGTCTCTCCCCACCTCCTCCTTTTTCTTCTCCTTTCTCTTGGAAGCCTCACCTTGCTTTTGAGGCCTTCTGTTTAACTAAATCAGGCCCACCCCAGGATTGCTGTGCTCAATCATTCAGTCATGACTGACTCTTTGTGGCCCAATGGACTGTAGCCCGCTGGGCTCCTGTGCCCATGGGATTTCCCAGGCAAGAATCCTGAGCGAGTTGTCATTTCCTACTCCAGGGGGTCTTCCCAACTTAGGGATCGAACCCATGTCTCTTACATCTCTTACACTGGCAGGGAGATTCTTTACCACCAACACCACCTGGGAAGCCCAATAATTCTAATCAAATGATTAGAAATTTGAATTACATCTGAAAAATCTTGTCACTTGTCGAGTGACAGAAGCTAGACACAAAGATATGAAATGGTCAGAATCCACCAGTGATGTTGGAAGTCAAGATATTGATTACCCTTGAGGGAGTGGTCTCTGGAAGGCTCCATGAGGTAGGCTTTGGGGTGCTGATATATTCTGTTTCTGATTCTGAGCGTTGAGTATATGGAAGTGCTCAGATTGTAAAAATTCATTGAAGTTATATGTATACTGGCTATAATTATATAAAAGTTTAAATAAAATTAGATGATCGATACTCATAATATGAGTAAATAACCTTGTTGTATGTGAAGATGTGGGTGTATTTTTTATCACCTCACAGTAGGACAGTAAGTAGAAAACTCTTTCCTCCCAAATTCCAGAGGACAGTGGTTCAGAGGAAAGATGGGAGAGGGTCTTCATTTGCATATTTGACCCTATCTCCTAAGATTATTTCTGAGCAGTGTCTGGGGCTGTATCTACTGAAAATAGAATGGTTATCAAAACAGTTTGAGAATTCTTTTGGACAAAAAGGCTTTATTCTCACAAGACTATTAACTCAGGGACCAGAGAAATTGAATTTCCCTTTATGAACTGAACTTTTCCTTGCAAGACCAGTTAAGTTGTCTCTTTCAAAACACAGATGCAGTGAGCTTGCATGCTCATTACCTGTTTGTCTTAGGCTACTTGCATTTTCTTTTCTATGATAAGACAGAGCCTAGGAAAGCAATTTAATAAGAAAAAAATCCTACATCTGCAGCAGAGTAATATAATCTGACATTATTTTTTTAAGAGTATAAAATTATACTGTCATTTTACAATGATAAAGGTGAACAGTTTTATTTCTAGATATTTGTGTGGATTCCAATACCCATTTTTAATATATTAAATAAAATGTTATATTTCCCCTTAATATTTGACTTTTGATGATGTCATTTTATATTTTAAGTCAGCACTGTCCAACAAGGCTTTCTGCCATAATAGATGCTATAATTTTCTGTTATCTGTGTTGTCCAGTATGGTAGCCACTAGTCACATGAGGCTAATACACAACTTGAAATGTGCCTCATGAACTGAGAAGAAAAATGTTAGTATTATTTGATTTTAATTGATTTAAATTTAAATAGCCACCTTTGACTATTGGCTAAAGTGTTGGACAATGAGTTTTGAAATCTAAGTAAAATATAGTGTTTTGAGTTCAGGTTAGTGTCTGATTGTGCTTAATTCTTTTTATAGAAATTCTCATAAGTTCATCAACTAGATTTTTTTTTTCTCAGCCTCATTAGTCTGGTCTTCTGGTGGATAAGTCCACATGTAAAGACAGCAGGAAGTCTTAAGGTTCTTAATCATATGGCAAAAAACCCTACTTTTGGATTCTTAGCAACTCACCTATTCCTTCATTTCCTTAATTTCCTGGGCACTGTTCTTTCTCTACCATCACAGGCTCTGGCCCTCTTGAGGGCTGCATCCCCGAGATCCTGGGACGTAGTAAGAAGTCAGTAAGCAGCAAAGGTCTGCCACATAATGGGAGTTTGAAGATGAACAGTTTATACTCTTACTGTTGTTATTGCCACTGTGAAACACAGTCTGGAATGATATTGTCATCTCTTTGTGGTGGAAGTCAAGAGCTATAGAGAATGAATTTATAATATTAAAAAAATGATTAAAAACAACAACAAAAATTGGCAGCCCTCTCTCTTGTAACCATCTCCACCATTATCATAGTTCTTAAAACTCAATTAAAAAAACCTCAATAAATGATTTGTAAAACATTTTTCATTAAAAAAAAATGGTCAAGAAGAGGAGGCAAAGGGACGTTCCTGGTAGTTGAATGGCTATGATTTTGTGCCCTCAGTGTAGGGGCCCAGGTTCAATCCCTGGTCAGGGAACGAGATGCCACATATCTCAACTAAATTTCATGCATGCTGCAACTAAGATATAAGGCAGCCAAGTAAGTAATAAATATTTAAAAAAGAAGAGGCAGAAATAGAGAAGACTAAAGAAAGCAAAAGCAGCAGAAAACCAGTGTCAGTTCAGCATTGTCTAGACTCTTGAAGTTGGAAGCCACGTGGGGAGTCAAGTTCCTTCATTCTCAATGTGAGATAGATTAAGCCCAGAGACCATAAGTGACTGGCCTCAACTCAGAGAACTAATTGCTATATAATACTTGTTTTATTCAAGAGCTTTGTAAGAATATTTTTGAATAAGGATCCATAGTTAACCCAATTGGGGATAAATACTATAAATATGAAAGCAGGATCCCGATATTAGTTCACTTAGGTCACGTTCTTCCTTCTCCCTGGGAATCACTGAACAGAGGCAGGTTGAAAAAGGGATGCCATAAGATTTGCAGACAGCCCTCACATTTCAAGGGAAAATACATATAATGAAAATGTAAGACTCCTGAATTAAACTATCTACCTGGCAAGAGTCGGGACACTTTCATTTCCTCACTTACCCAGACTTGGGTAATGAAAATATTTTCAGGGGTGGAAGGGTGGTACTGTGGGGACCCCTGTCTCACTTACAGGCAGAGTTAAGGTATTTGAGTTTTGAAATGGATGCCAAAAAAAAAAAAAATCCAGTAACATATGAAACAGCCAAATATGTTCGTTTTCTTTAGACTCGGAGTAAATGTCATTTTCTGGTGCCTGTGTAGTTTTGTGAAACTGGTGGGCAGTGTTTGGGGATCCCACCACATCATGGATGGTCGCAGTTCACTGCTCTGACCCCCTCTCTTTATTATGTGTTATGTTATATGGTTTAGTCAGAGAAGAAAGCTTATTTGGGCTTTATTCCTTCCCAAGAATGGGAAGGACTTTGATTTGCTGCGTACCTCTGAGCTCTTGGACATTTTCTCATCCTCCTAACTGCTAGTTGATTGAGATCAACTGCTTCCTTTTGTGAATGCATGGAGAAGACTTTTTATTTTTCTTCAAATTAGATCTGATCCAGTTACCGCAGTAGGTAGATGGATGTCCTGGCTGAAGAAGAGAAAGGCTCACACGTGCATGGAGGGCCAGGATAGTATCAGACAGGAGCTGAGACCTGAGTGTCCACAGAAGAAGCCAGCACTTGTGGGGGAAGAGGACTGCAGCGTGATTACTGCTGCTCGTTCTGATCTCCCCTGAGTCCCCTCCTGACTGCTCCTCCCTCTGTTATTTCTGGGCTCTGGTCACAACTGTTGTTCCCCTTTCTTGCTTCCTTCTAGCCCGGACCCTGTTTTTCATTTTTTTCAAAGTCTTCTTACCTGTAGCTACAGAGCATAACCCCCTGGAGAAGGAAATGGCAACCCACTCTAGTATTCTTGCCTGGGAAATCCCATGGATCGAGGAGCCTGGCGGGTTACCATCCACTGGGTCTCAAAAGAGTTGAACGTGACTGAACACACACATGCTTTTATGAAA
This sequence comes from Cervus canadensis, assembly GCF_019320065.1. Classification (NCBI taxonomy): domain Eukaryota; kingdom Metazoa; phylum Chordata; class Mammalia; order Artiodactyla; family Cervidae; genus Cervus; species Cervus canadensis. The sequence goes on along the minus strand of NC_057407.1, from coordinate 19,243,860 downwards.
CATTTTTGAAAAGGAAATATTGTACATTTTTATAATGTTTTTATGAGTAAATGTAATGTTCTGAAAATAAAAGCTAAAAAAAAAAAAAGCTACTAAGCTTACCATGTTGTTTTGACAGCCATGCAAGCATCAGTATAAAAGGTGACAAGGCATAGGTATAGAACTGGACTTTGATTTTTAAAAACATATTTATTTATTGACCATGCTGAGTGGCATTGTCAGATCCTAGTTCCCCGACCAGTTGGAACCCACACCCCCTTGGAAGCATGGAGTCTTAACCACTGGACCACCAGGATATTTGAGAGCAAGGAGAGGAGATTTGGGGGCAGGCAGTTCAGCTGTGGAGAGGTCTGCCCTCCTCCAAGGGCTGCTGAGGTAGCAAGAAACCTGAGCTCTTTCCTAGGTATTGAGATAGAAAGGTTCGGTCATTTCTCAGAGAGTTCCCCACGGTGCTAAGAAAGTGATTTGCACCTGTATCTGGGTTGGAGACTTAGCAGGGGGCTTTGGAAGAAGCCCTTGGCAGCCAGTAATTATGAAAATAAAAGTCTAATAGTATAAAAGACAGTGATTAGATTAGCGACACTTAAAATCATTGAATAGGGAAAAGAGGGCTGAGTTTGTAGAGTCGTAACAAGCTTGTTGCTTAGAAGTCGTGAAGGGAAGTCAGCTGTGTGTGTGTAGCTTTTACATTAGTAAATGAAAACTCTCCTATTAGTACCTCAGGAAAGAAGTGTTTCTATTAGGAAACAAAGCGTGGGTTGATTATGCACTGCATAGATGCTATATAATACAGAGCTAAGAGAACAGATTCCAGTGCCTGACACACTTCAGTCGGAACTCTACTTCTGCTGTTTCCTAGCTATGTGACTGTCTTAGCTTGGGCTGCTATAATAAAATACAATGGGCTGGGGGACTTAAGTGACAGACATTTATTGCTCACAATTCTGAAGACCAGGCATCCTGAGATCAGCACAGGGGCTTCTGGTGAGGCCCCTCTTCCTGGTTTGCCGATGGACACCGTCTTGTTCTGTCCTCACATGGCTCTTCTCTTCTTGTGATGTCTTCTGGCTATGTCCTCACTTGCTCTTCTTTTCTTGTGATGAGAACACAGGTCCCATCATGAGGGCACCATAACCTAATCTGATTATGGCCTCTTGGCCCCATTTCTAAATACCATCCTGTTGGGGGTTAAGGCTTCAACATATGGATTTAGGAGGGGGTGCAGACATTCTATCCATAGCAATGACCTTGAGCAAATACTTAAGCTCTTCATACCTAATCCTCCCCTGCAAAACAGGTAAGTACCTCCTCAAATGGGGCGTTTCAATTAAGTGCTTGCCCAGGGCCTGCCACAGAGCTAGTCCTTAGTGAACATCAGCTCTCCCCAAGGAACTCTGCTGTGTTATGTCTGCCTGAAGGGAACTCGAACCCCAGGAAGAGGGTCTCGCTTCTTTTGTTTCCTCGCTACTTGTTTCCTCAAGTGTGGGAAAAGATCCTTTTGGATGAAAAACTAACTATGTGGACATGAATGTGTGTGTTTTAATAGCCAAAGTTTAATTGTAATGTAATTTGGGGAAAAAAATTTATATATACACACATATATATATATGTATATTGATAGTTCCCAGAAAACCTATTGTTTTACAAGTATTGTTGATTAGCAGTGAGACATGAGTAAAAATATGTGTGGAAAAAAATGAGTAAATAATCGGTACATGTCATACTAAGAAATGGCACATACTGTATGTGAGAGAAGGTGAATGACTGAAGTTTGGGTAACATGAGAGGGAGTGTGGAGGAATCAGTTTTCTTCCCTAGAGCTGTGTTTTTCCTATCCTAGTAAGAGAGACCAGGGTGGTTTGCACAGAAAGAAGATATTATTTCTTGTGTTAGATGCAACTTGCAACCAGCTGAGTCTCATATAATCTCAGCTCTCACTCCCTTGATTATCCTCTGAGTGCAACTGCTAAGCTAGCAGGTTCATTTTTTCTTGCCAGATTCTGTGTTTTGAGGATTTACTGCCTGTTAGATTCTGCTCTGGTTGCTGGGAAGATATAAAAGGCGACATAGACCAGGCCTCTGTCCTGATGCAGTGTAAATTCCTGTGTGTGTACACATGTCTCTGCATAGAGATAATCAGTGAGAAAAATCATAGAAAAGAAAGTATTGGGTTGGCCAAAAATTTCATTTGGGTTTTTCCATACCATCTTATGGGCTTCCCTGTTGGCTCAGATGGTAAAGAATCTGCCTGCACTGTGGGAGAACTGGGTTAAATCTCTGGGTCAGCAAGATCCCCTGGAGAAGGAAATGGCAACCCACTCTAGTATTCTTGCCTGAAGAATTCCATGGAAAGAGGAGCCCTGAGGGCTAAAGTCCATGGGATTGCAAAGAATTGGACACAACTAAGTAACTTTATTTTCTTGGGCTCCAAAATCACTGCAGATTATGACTATAGCCATGAAATTAAAAGACACTTGCTCCTTGAAAGAAAAGCTATGATAAACCTAGACAGTGTATTAAAAAGCGGAGACATTACTTTGCCCACGGAAGTCCATGTAGTCAAAGCTATGTTTTTTTCCATTAGTCATGTGTAGATGTGAGAGTTGGACCATAAAGTAGGCTGAACAGAAGGGGATGACAGAGGATGAGATGGTTGGATGGCATCACTGACTCAATGGACATAAGTTTGAGCAAGCTCTGGAAGATGGTGAAGGACAGGGAAGCCTGGCATGCTGCAGTCCATGGGGTCGCAAAGTGTTGGATATGACTGAATGATTGAACAACAAACTAACTAACACACATAGTTAATACCATCTTATGGAAAAACTGAACAAAACTTTTAGCTAACCAAATTGATTTCACATTCAAAATGCAGTGAAAAATCTTAACCAGGACATTTGAGCTAATATGTCAAGAAGAGGAAGGGACTGCCCATTAAAAGCAAACAAAAACAAAACCCCAGAAAACTGTTGGAAGAGTATTCCAGGCTGAAGGAGCATCAGATATCAAGAGGTGGGAATGGCAAGGATTGGCCATGTTTTAGTGATGAGAATGGTGCAAAAAAGTTGCGAAAGTAAGTGACTAGATCATTGAGCAGCCTTGTAGGCACTGAGCAGAAGTTTGTATTTTATTCTAAGTTCGTATCAAAGCCCCTGGAGAATTTTAAGCTGAGGGGTGATGTAGTATGGCCTGATGTTTTCACAGATGACTCTGGCTGTTGAATGGAGAGTAGAGTTAGAGAAGTCTGAAGGGATCAAGCATGTCCCTAAGGCACCCTCAGTAACTCAGACTGGTAACTGGTTGGGGGTGGGTGGCAATGTTCTGGTTTTCCCTTTATATTGAGCTGCTGTTCTCCCACACCCATTTTTTTCCTGCCAAGAATCTTGACTATCTACTCCTAAGAGTTCCTTTGTTTGTCCAAGACATAGAGAACAAATGTATGGCTACCAATGGCTATCTGAGGAGGCCTTACAAATAGCTGTGAAAAGAAGAGAAGCAAAAAGCAAAGGAGAAAAGGAAAGACATACCATTTGAATGTAGAGTTCCAAAGAATAACAAGGAGAGATAAGAAAGCCTTCCTCAGTGATCAGTGCAAAGAAATAGAGGAAAACAATAGAATGGGAAAGACTCGAGATCTCTTTGAGAAAATTAGAGATACCAAGGGAACATTTCATGCAAAGATGGGCTCAATAAAGGACAGAAACAGTATGGACCTAACAGAAGCAGAAGATATTAAGAAGAGGTGGCAAGAATACACAGAAGAACTATACAAAAAATATCAACATGACCCAGATAATCATGATGATATGATCATTCACCTAGAGCCAGACATCCTGGAATGTGAAATCAAGTGGGCCTTAGGAAGCATCACTATGAACAAAGTTAATGGAGGTGATGGAATTCCAGTTGAGCTATTTCAAATCCTGAAAGATGATGCTGTTAAAGTGCTGCACTCAATACGCCAGCAAATTTGGAAAACTCAGCAGTGGCCACGGGACTGGAAAAGGTCAGTTTTTATTCCAATCCCAAAGAAAGGCAATGCCAAAGAATGCTCAAACTACTGCACAATTGCACTCATAGGCTAGTATAAAGTAATGCTCAAAAATTCCTCAAGTCAGGCTCCAACAGTATGTGAACTGTGAACTTCCAGATGTTCAAGCTGGTTTAGAAAAGGCAGAGGAACCAGAGATCAAATTGCCAACATCTGTTGGATCATCGAAAAAGCAAGATAGTTGCAGAAAAACATCTATATATGCTTTATTGACTATGCCAAAGCCTTTGACTGTGTGGATCATGACAAACTGTGGAAAATTCTTCAAGATATGGGAATACCAGAACTCCTGACCTGCCTCTTGAGAAATCTGTATGCAGGTTAGGAACAATAGTTAGAACTGGACATGGAACAACAGACTGGTTCCAAATCGGGAAAGGAGTATGTCAAGGCTGTATATTGTCACCCTGTTATTTAACTTATATGCAGAGTACATCATGAGAAATGCTGGACTGGATGAAGCACAAGCTGGAATCAAGATTGCTAGGAGAAATATCAATAACTTCAGATATGCAGGTGACACCACCCTAATGGCAGAAAGCGAAGAAGTAAAGAGCCTCTTGACGAAAGTGAAAGAGGAGAGTGAAAAAGTTGGCTTAAAACTCAGCATTCAGCAAACTAAGATCATGGCATCTGGTGCCATCACTTCATGGCACATAGATGGGGAAACAGTGACAGGCTTTATTTTTGGGGCTCGAAAATCACTGCAGATGGTGACTGCAGCCATGAAATTAAAAGACACTCCTTGGAAGAAGAGTTATGACCAACCTAGACAGCATATTAAAAAGCAGAGACATTCCTTTGCCAACAAATGTCAGTCTAGTCAAGGCTATGGTTTTTCCAATGGTCATGTATGGGTGTGAGAGTTGGACTATAAAGAAAAAGGTGAGTGCCGAAGAATGATGCTTTTGAACTGTGGTGTTGGAGAAGACTCTTTAGAGTCCCTTGGCCTACAAGGAGATCAAACCAGTCCATCCTAAAGGAAATCAGTCCTGAATATTCATTGGAAGGACTGATGTTAAAGCTGAACCTCCAATACTTTGGACATCTGATGCAAAGAACTGACCCATTTGAAAAGACCATGATGCTGGGAAAGATTGAAGGCAGGAGGAGAAGGGGATGACAGAGGATGAGATGGTTGGATGGCATCACTGACTCTATGGACATGAGTTTGAGTAAGCTCCAGGCATTGGTGATGGACAGGGAGGCCTGATGTGATGCAGTCCATGGGGTTGCAAAGTGTCGGACAGGACTGAGCGACTGAACTGAACTGAACCAAGGGGGAAAGGGTGGGTTGGGATGAACTGGGAGGCTGGGATTGACATACATACATTATTGATACTATGTATAAAATAGGTAATTAATGAGAACCTACCATATAGCACGGGGAACACTACTCAATGCTCTGTGGTGACCTAAGTGGGAAGGGAATCTGAAGTGAGGATGTATGTATGTGTACAGCTGATTCACTTCTCTGTGCAGTGGAAACTAACACATTGTAAGGCAACTATATTCAAAAAAAAAAAAAAAATTCTGTTTGTCCAAAACAAAACAAAAAAGATTTAGAAAACAGACCTGTCTGTTGATCGTAACATACACTGAGTTAGTGGATGAGAAAGGAAGAGGGGTAGGTGGAATGGTTACTCAAAAATATATTTACAAAATATTTTACTTTCCATTTATCATTTGGGACCAGTTGAATTCACAGTTACATTATTCTCAGGAGCTGTGAGGGTACATTAAGAATAATAAGGACATTGGCTAAATGCTTTAGGCATTATGGAGCCATAATATACCACATGTCTTATTGTTAATTCATGTTGCTAGCCCACTCTTTTAATAGCAGCCAGGAGCCATAATGACACATGCTGTGAATATATATTAAAACAATCCACACAAGTTGCTCTAGTGGTATCGGTTAATTGGATGTTATTTGGGATCCAGAAAGGTTTGGAGGCAGCTAGACAGAAATGGCATCTATTGTGGTTTTTCTTTTCTCATAATGCTGTGAAGAAAGTGCCAACTCTAAATGCTTAATCTGTGCTTCTTCCATCTGTGCTCTGGCCCGGAAAATAAATTTCTGGTGCCCTAGTCCCTGGGTGTGAGCATATACTATGGCCTTGTCTTCCTCCTGGCTAAATCATCAACATAACAGTTGATGCTGAAGTTGTATTTAAATGTGGTGGGAAATGTTTTTAATAAAAAATATATATATAAAATTGCACTTTTACTTTAACCCTGAATGTTAAAAGTTGCATACCATGGCAAACACGTATTGTTTGCATTAATCTTAAAATGTATCTTGTATGTCATTTAAAATGAAAGTGGAAGTATACAATGAATGCTATACTGCCAGCTGATTTTTTTTTTTTCCTTAATAGTGTCTCTCGGATATTTTTCATATCATTTGAGGGTGGCAAATGAGACCCAGGCAATAGAAATTAGTGAAGACTCATGGACAGGAAACGTGTTCAGGCCAAAGCATATTTTTGTCCAGTTCTGTCAGATCTTCTAACTTTTTGAAAGAAGCTTGATCTTTGGATTTTTATGTGAAATCCCCCAATTTCTCAGTTGTTTTTAAATTACAGTGGCCCAGTTAGGACCACAAGCATCCACTTGGTTTTTAATACAAATTTACCTTCTTTTTTTCATTGAAATATAGTTGCTTTACAATGTTGTGTTAGTTTCAGCTGTAGAACAGCGTGAACCAGCTGTGTGTACACATGTATCCCCTCCCTGATGGGCCTCCCTCCCTTCATCCCCGTCCTACCCCTCTGGGTCATCCCAGAGTGCTGAGCTGGGCTCCCTGTGCTTTATAGCGAGTTCCCATTAGCTGTCTGTCTTACACATGGCCGTGTATGTATGTGTCCTAATCTCCATATTCACCCCCTCCACACTCCTGCTCTTTACATCTGTCTCTCTCTCCCTGCCCTGCAAAATAGGTCCATCTGTACCATTATCTTGTTTTTAATCTAATCACCCATTGTTACACATTTAGATCTAAATTTCATGTTTACCACCTATTCTGACTTGTAATACTTTGACAATTTCTTGTTGAAATATGCTTTTGTAGCCAAGGGACCTAATGTCCATGAGTCACACCAAAGGGTTTTCCCTGGATGCAGTTCCAGGGAAACGAAAGTATGAGTAGATAGATAAATACATTCAGTACCTGTACGTTCACTGAAATATTTAGAGTTTAGATAAGGCAAATGCAGGCTTGGTAGGATCTGAAGCTTACACAATTTTTAAATTGCTCCATAGCATAAAGCATATAAAATTAAAACCACTCAATTAGATACAGAGTCTTGGAGGGGGCCTTAAAGTGAGGCACCTAAAATTTCAGTTTCATTAGCCTCTGGGTGAGGATAAGAAGAAATGACATGAAAGGGGGATTTAAAAAAAAAACAAAACTCCCAAGAGAAAGCATAGTTTGTTTTTTGGAGACTCACTAAGGGATACAGAGGTATCACTTACACTGACATTTCAACAGAGAAAATAAAAAATTCTGTTCTGTAATCTGGAAGCCCTCTTATCTGGTTACATATTTTTAAGTGATACTTTACGTAAAATTTTTTGACTACTTTCAAGCTTCCTTATTCCATACAGAGTTTACTATTTTAATCAGAAAGATGTCAAGAGAAATAACTGTGTTCATTTCAGGAATACAAACTGCCTTCTGTTTTACATAAATACATTGACCTTGGATAAAATTTTCTTTCAATTACTGGAGACTCCCAACTCTAGTTATTTACAGTATATGCTACAAAACAGATGAAATATGTATTGAACAAAGAATCGGACTATTAAGGAAGCAAAGGTTTCACAGTATAGCTTTCTTATAGTCTGAAGGCTGAGAAACATTAGTATTTGATATTGAATGCCTGCAGAAAGGATGGTGAATAGACAGAAACTCAGTGTTGTCAAGAAAAAGGAAAAATCTTCAGGAGTGATAAAAACCTAAAAAGAGAAAACCAGATGTAATGGGAAAATTCGTGTTTTGCTTTTTTTTTTTTCTTTTTTGTGGCACAGAGAAGTGGGTGGATAGATCTTAGGTAAATAAATTCTATTAAGCTCTAAATCATTTCATTTGGCATTTGTTAAATTACAGTATTCTTCCCTGGTGACTCAGACAGTAAAGCGTCTGCCTACAATGTGGGAGACCTGGGTTCGATCCCTGTGTCAGGAAGATCCCCTGGAGAAGGAAATGGCAACCCACTCCAGCACTCTTGCCTGGAAAATCCCATGGACAGAGGAGCCTAGAAGGCTACAGCCCATGGGGTCACAAAGAGTTGGACACGACTGAGTGACTTCACTTTCAAATTATAGTAAAATCAGAGATTGCTAGTTACAGTGAAGCTTCAGGAGAGTCTTTGAAGCTGCTGGAATGACTATTTGGAGAAAATAAAGCCTGGATCAGTTTAGCTCTTACCTTTGATTATAAGCAGGATAAGAAAGGAGGTTTGTTTATATATATATACATACTCATTAGTACAACATTAATATTCAAATCCCAATTCTTGTTCTCACTTAGCTCACTTGCCTCACTTGGGGCAAGATCCATAACTAGAGCTGATAATAATAGCATATAAGGTTGTAGGAAAGATTTGAAATTGTGAAAATGACAGGGTTAGTCACTCAGTCATGGCTGACTCTTTTTTTTTTTTTTTTTTTCAATTTCCAGTGTCCTTTATTTTTTGTGCGTAGATCAATTTTCTTCCTAGCATCGTGTGCTTTTTTTTAAATTAATTTTTTTATTGAAGGATAATTATTTTACAGAATTTTGTTGTTTGCTGTCAAACCTCAACATGAATCAGCCACAGGTATACATATATCCCCTCCCTTTAAAACCTCCCTCCCATCTCCCTCCCCATCCCACCCCTCTAGGTTGATACAGAGCCCTTGTTTGAGTTTCCTGAGCCAGACAGCAAATTCCCATTGGCTATCTATTTTACATATGGTAATGTAAGAGTCCATGTTACTCTTTCCATACGTCTCACCCTCTCCTCCCCCTCCCCATGTCCATAAGTCACTTCTCTATATCTGTTTTTCCATTGCTGCCCTGTAAATAAGTTCTTCAGGATCATTTTATAGATTCCTTATATATGTGTTAGAATATGATATTTATCATTCTTTTTCTGACTCACTTCACTCTGTGTAATAGGTTCTGGGTTCATCCACCTCATAAGAACAGACTCAAATGCCTTCCTTTTTATGGCTGAGTAATATTCCATTGTGTATATGTACCACAACTTCTTTATCCACTCATCTGTCAATGGACATTTAGGTTGCTTACATGTTCTAGCTATTGTAAATAGTGCTGCAATGAACAATGGGATACATGTGTCTCTTTCAATTTCGGTTCCTCAGGGTATATGCCTAGGAGTGGGGTTGCTGGGCCATAAGGTGGTTTTATTCCTAGTTTTATAAGGAATCTGTATACCATCTCCCATAGTGGCTGTTACCAATTTACATTCCTGCCAACAGTGCAAGAGCATCCCTTTTTCTCCACACCCTCTCTAGCATTTATTGTTTGCAGACTTCTTGATGATGCCCTTTCTGACTGGTGTGAGGTGATTTCTCATTGTAGTTTTGATTTGCATTTCTCTAATAATGAGTAATGTTGAGCATCTTTTCACGTGTTCGTTAGCCATCTCTATGTCTTCTTTGGAGAAATGTCTGTTTGGTCTTTTTCCCACTTTTTGATTGGGTTCTTTGTTTTTCTAGTACTGAGTTGTATGAGCTGCTTGTATATTTTGGAAATTAATCCTTTGTCAGTTGTTTCATTTGCTATTATTTTCTCCTGTTCTTCAGGTTGTCTTTTCACCTTGCTTATAGTTTCCTTTGCTGTGCAAAAACTTTTAAGTTTAATTCAGGTCCTACTTGTTTACTTTTGTTTTTATTTCCATTACTCTAGGAGGTGAGTCATAGAGGATCTTGCTTTGATTTATGTCATTGAGTGTTCTGCCTATGTTTTCCTCTAAGAGTTTTATAGTTTTTGGTCTTACATTTAGGTCTTTAATCCATTTTGAGTTTTCTTTGTGTATGGTTTTAGGAAGTGTCCTAATTTCATTCTTTTACGTGGAGCTGTCCAGTTTTCCCAGCACCATTTATTGAAGAGGCTATCTTTGCCCCATTGTATATTCTTGCCTCCTTTGTCAAAAACAAGGTACCCATTGGTGCATGGGCTTATTTTTGGGCTTTCTATCTTGTTCCTTTGGTCTGTATTTCTGTTTTTGTGCCAGTGCCATACTGTCTTGATGACTGTAGCTTTGTAATATAATCTGAAGTCAGGAAGATTGATTCTTCCAGCTCCATTCTTCTTTCCCAAGACTGTTTTGGCTATTAGTGGTCTTTTGTGTTTCCATATGAATTGTGAAGTTTTTTGTTCTAGTTCTGTGAAAAATGTCATTAGTAATTTAATAGGGATCACATTGAATCTGTAGATTGCATTTGGTAGTATAGTCATTTTCACAGTATTGATTCTTTTTGCCCAGGAGCATGGAATATCTTTCCATCTGTTTATGTCATCTTTGATTTCTTTCATTAGTGTCTTATAATTTCCTGTGTACAGTTCTTTTGTCTCCTTAGGTAAGTTTATTCCTAGATACTTAATTCTTTTTGTTGCCATGGTGAATGGGATTGATTCCTTAATTTCTTTTTCTGATTTTTTATTGTTAGTATATAGAAATGTAAATGATTTCTGTGTATTGATTTTATTTCTTCATTTGTGTAGTATTTATCTTCCTTTTCATTTTTTTTAAAAAAATCTTATTGTGTTTGAGGTTTCCTTTTCCCAGGCTTCAATGTTGAATTCTTTCTTCCTTTTGGTTTCTGCTCTCCTAAGATTGGTCCAGTGGTTTGTGTAAGCCTCATATAGGGTGAGATTTGTGCTGAGTTTTTGTTTATTTGTTTGCTTGTTTTTCCTCTGATGGGCAAGGCTGAGTGAGGCGGTAATCCTGTCCGCTGATAATTGGGTTTGTATTTTTGTTTTGTTTGTTGTTTAAATGCGGTGTCCTACACAGGCTGCTACTGGTGGTTGGGTGATGCCAGGTCATGTATTCTAGTGGTTTCCTTTATGTGAGTTCTCACTATTTGATACTCCCTAGGGTTAGTTCTCTGATAGTCTAGGGTTGGAGTCAGTGCTCCCACTCCAAAGGCTCAGGGCTTGATCTCTGGTCAGGAACAAAGATTCCACAGGTGGTTTGCTATGGCATCAAGTGAGATTAAAACAAATATCCAAAAACGAGAAACCAAAGATGAATCCCAGACAATTGGCAGTTACAAAAGCAGGCAAATAATAATTAAAATCATGGAATATATACATATATGTATACACCCATGAGCAAAGTCAAAACAGTCCAACAAAAATAAAGTATGGTAGATTGACCCAGAGAGCAAAGGAAGTCAAAAATAATAAATACCAGTTAAGAACAAAACTAAAGCACAAACTGGAAAACAAAGCTAAAGCAAGGTGGCAAGTGGCGAATAAAGCAATGAAAACAAAACTAACAAATATTTTGAGAGGAAAGGAAAGAAAGAAAAGGAAGAAAGAATAGCTATGCATAGTTAAATAGAGGTAGATGAAGAAGACATATACATTAAAGATTCACTTTAAGTGGAAAAGAAGAGTAGGAAAGGCAAACAAAGGAATAAATGTGGGAAAATATAATAGGTTTAAAAAAATTAAAATTATAAAAAAGAGGGGGAAAAATGGAAGAAGAAAAAAGATATAAAAAAGGAAAACTCCACAGAACTGCAAAAGCCCAGTGTAGAGGCAGAGGTTTATAACAACAGTAAAAAGTGTGACTGAATATACACATATACATATACACCCATAAGCAAAATCAAAACAGTCCAACAAAAACAAAGTATAGTATATTGACCCAGTGAACAAAGGAAACCAAAAATTATATCTACCAGAACAAAACTAGATAAAGCACAAACTGGAAAACAAAACTAAAGCAAGGTGCCAATTGGGGAATAAAGCTATGAAAATAAAACTAAGAAATAAGAGGAAAGAAAAGAAAAAAAAAAAAGAATAGATATTCAAATTAAATAGAGGTAGATAAAGAAGATTTATATACATTAAAGATTAATGGCAAAGGGGAAAAAATAGTAGGAAAAGTAAATCTAGAAATAAATGTAATAGGTTTAAAAAAGTTAAAATTAAAAAAAATAGAAAAAAGAGGAAAACTCCACAGTCCTGCAAAAGCCCAACGTAGAGGCAGAGGTTTATAACAATAATAAAAAATGTGACTGAGGGGGAAGAAAAAGCTCAAAAGCTTAATTACATTTCATAGTGCCAATAAAATTGACAACTACAATAGAAAGGAAAAGAAAAAATCCAAAAGAATCTACAGTACAAGTCAAAACAGAAGAAGAATAAATGTTTTACTTGAGTCACTGGGTATGTTATGGCTGCAGCAAGGACTGTCTGATTCTCATTCCATTTGACTGCCACAGATCAGCTGTTTCACTCAGCCTTAAATGTTTCTCTGACTCAGACAATTGCCCCAGTGTGGGGATTGGAAGTCTGCTTCAGTTCCCCCACCCGCCGAGGGCATGTCCAGCCCTACTAACACTCCTGTTTCCGCCCCTACTTCCTTCATCCTACTGAGTTTTGCGTGGTTTTAGATATTCTTTTCCGCTGGTCAGGTACTCCTGTCCGCTCTTAGCTGGTATTCTGCCTGCACTTCTGTGTTGGAAGGTGTATTCCTGATGTATCCAGAGAAAGATGTACTCCACGTCCACCTACTCCTCTGCCATCTTGTTCTCTCCCATGTCTGACTTTGACCCTTTAGGGCCCTATGGACTGTAGCCCACCAGGCTCCTCTGTCCACGGGATTTTGCAGGCAAAAGTACTGGAGTGGATTGCCATTCCCTTCTCCAGGGGATCTTCCCAACCCAAGGATCAAACCCAGAGTCTCCTGCATTTTTGGCAGATTCTTTACCATCTGAGCCACCAGGGAAGGTTTAGTAAGTAAAAATTGCAGAGCTCTTAGAATGGTGGTGTATGTGAGACTGTTTTTCTGTGGTAATAATTATCAGCATTACTATGAACACATATTTTTCTCTCTTGTCATCGAAAAATTGTCTCTTCTGTTAAGAACTTTTCTGTTCTTAGGTGTGTGTGCTATGTGTCTTCACTTGTGTCCGATTCTTTGCAACTCCATGGACTATAGCCCACCAGGCTCCTCTGTCCATGGGATTTTCCAGGCAAGACTACTGGAGTGGGTTGCCATTCCCTTCAGGGGATCTTGCCACCTCAGTGATCAAACCTGCGTCTCTTACATCTCTTGCATTGGAAGGTGAGTTCTTTACCACAAGCACCACTTAGTGGTATTAGATCAAAATAAATCAAAAGGGTGTTTTGTTATATTTATTTATTTGGCTGACTCAGGTCTTAGCTGTGGCAGGTGGGATCTTCACTGCGTCATGGGAACCTTTCTTTTTTTTCATGCAGTCATGCACACACTGGACTCTCTAGTTGTGGTGCATGGAGCCTGGAGCACGCAGGCTCAGTAGTTGGATTGTGTGGGCTTATTTGCTCCATTCGTAGTGAGGCCGGTGGGATCTTAGTTCCCTGATCAGAGATCAGAACCCATGTACCCTGCATTAGAAGGCAGATTCTTAACCGTTGGACCACCAAGGAAGTCCCAAAAGGTTTGTTTTATTTGTGATTTTCAAGCTTGTTTGCCTCCACATTTTGAGGCAATTATGTGTGTTAGTCTCTGAGTTGTGTCCAACCCTTTGAGACCCCATAGACTGTTGCCTGCCAGGCTCCTCTGTCCATAGAATACTCCAGGCAGGAATACTGGATTGCCATTCCCTTCTCCAGGGGATCTTCCTGACCCAGGGATCAAACCCTAGTTTCCTGCATTGCAGGCAGATTCTTTATCATCTGAGCTACCAGGGAAGCCCTTATATGTATTTGTTATTAAAGGTGACATTTGTTAGAATGCTTTTAAAGAGGAGCAAATTGTTCATTTCAAGCTGTAAACTATGCTTGTTAGGGGAAGTTGAATTTTCTTACCAACTCTCTTGTAATGAGCCTATTACTTATGACCCAGCCTATCCAATCCTGTTATAATTTAGTTAGCCATGTATTAGACTAGAATTTTTTTCCAAGTTAGCAACATTACATGAAATTTTTCTTACATAAAGTATATTTAAGTAAAATTTAAAATAAGTATTTCTAAAAGATTTATTTTTAATCATAAATCACTGTCTTGTTCTTTCTTAAACCGTCAGATAATTTCTTATCCAGTGATTGTTAAGTTTTTTGGTCTCAGGACCCTTTATGCTTTTAAAAAATAAAGACCCAAAAGGTTTATGTTTATATGGTATCTACTGATATTTACTATAATAGAAATTAATACCCAGAGATGTTTAAGATATTCATTTAAAATATCATTAATAAAACCATTATAGATTAATATAACGTTAAAAGACACCTGTATTTTTGAATACAAAAATTGTGAGGATGGCATTGTTTTATAGTTTTGCAAATCTCTTTAATGTTTGACTTAATAAGTTAATTAAATACAGTTGTAAAATCTGCCACAAAGAAAAATTACATGATCCCTTGAGAGGTATAAAAGGATACCTAACATATTTCCATGAGCCAAAGAGTACTTCTCTTAGGAAGTGATGTGTAAATCAAGATCTGAACAGGAGCAGGAGGCAACCTGGCAAAGAACAGAGCATAGAAGGACCTTAAACGTGAAAGGAGTTTGATGTTTTGGGATGGTGAAAGATAGGCCACTGTTGATTATGTTGAATGAGAAGACTGGAGGCTCAAGGTGAGGCTGGAGAGAGAAGCTGGGGTCAGGGTCATGCAAGGATCTGGGGTCCATGTGGACAAGTGTGAGGAAACATAAATGGGATTTAGGAAGGGAGTATTAAGGATGACATGACCCAATTTGAACTTTAAAAAAGCTATCACTCTAGCTGCTTACAGAGAATAGAATGAAGTGTTGGGAAGACTGGGCTACAGGAAAACAGTTACAAGAACTATTGCAGCAGAATATGTGAGAGATCATACATGTTTAGGAAGTTGTACAAGTTGGAACTAGTGATTGATTGGATATGGGCAATGAGCTTAAGGAAGATGATTTATGTTTTATTTTTCTTCAACTCATCCATTTTCATTGAACACAGATGTTTTTGTTCTTAAATCTAGTGGGGGAAAAACAAAACCAAACATCAAATTAGACCACGAAGTAGAAGTTCTGTTTGAGTTAGGAGTTTGGACATGTTATCACCACCTGGGTAGAAACTTAGGAAGCATGTCATCATTTATCCTTTTAGAATTATGGCATTTTATATTCTTTGCCATCTTACAGATGTTGCAATACTGTGGTTTAAAAGAAATTGTTCTCTATTCTATGGCTTTGATGCAGTCATTCCTTGAGCTAATGTTTGGTTAACACATGAAGTGTTTGCACTCTCCCTCTTTAGGCTCATTTTACGTTCTCAGGGCTGGGTATTTGAATAAACTGGAATCTGTATATCATAAGAGTAGCCATTCTGAGTGTCCAGATGTTGGGGAGTTCCTGCCAGCAAGGGGAGACAGCTGTTTAGAATGGGAAAGGAACAGAGGATAGTGCAGAATATGTCAAGTTTTATCAGGAAAGTGAGATGACAGTTGGTAGCAGAAAAGGGTGAGCATACACTGGAACATGCCTGGAAAAATCAATTTTTCTTGTGGCTTAAGTGATAGCCTAAGACATTAAAAAATGACTTGTGCTATAGAACCCTGTGTGTGTCTGGATTATCTATCCAACCAGTCTTGTTTAAGTACAAACCATAGGATTAGTAGATTTCACACTTGATCTGATCAGTGTGTTTCAGCCTAGTAGTAGGCAGGCAGTACATTGAGTAGTTTCAGAAACGATTTGTGAAAGTTTTTGCTTATGGTTCTAATATATTTGGGCCATTGCACTGTTTTATCTTTATCCTGTGAGAAAATAGAACCTGACCTATCACTGTTAAAAAGAACTTGAGACATGTTAGTAAAATGCAATAAGTCTTCAGAGTTTTAGCTTTTCATAGAACTAGCATTTTAGTTTAAACTCTTATGTGTATTAGTATTTGATTTTTATCTCTGAATAACAAAATTAACAAACATATTTGACTCTTACAAGGAATTGCATGTAGCTGTCCTGGACAGGGTCTTTAGGACTATCTGCTGAGATTACTCCAAAACCTTCCTGTAATTGTCCACAGTTGATATACAAATTCCCTTGTTTTTGAAATGAATTAAAATCCCATATAGCAGGTGATTTCATAGGCAACAGGCCAATATTTCTTCCCTTCCATGGTCAAAGCTTTCAGTTGGCATTCAGAAATATAGCCTTGGTCCTGACCTCTCAGTAATGTGAACTGCTTGTGGAAACTGTTGTCTTATTGCCATCTTGACTTTGAGAAATGTGCTTAATGTAGGGCATGTTCATTTTATCATTACCTGTACCAATATATGCATTTATTTTCATGATAATTAAGCCTTTAAAACATCATATAGTTTTAGAAAATGATTCAAATGTATTCCAAAAGTTATTCTCTTTAGTTGTAAAGTCTTTGAATGATCCCTTAAAGACTAGGGGAAATTTTATATTACTGAGTCCAAGGATCATCCATGTTATGTGTATGAAAACAGAAGAGAAGCATCATGGAATGATCTTTAAATATTACTTACTTTTGATTCTAAATGTTGTCAACCAAAGTGATTGCTGGAACTATTAATTTTGATTAAGTATCCTTTCATAAGCATTTACTAAATAGATTCATCAATACTTCATTAGATGGGTAGGTAGATAATTCTTGCTTATTAAGTTCATATTTGAAACTGGTGTTGTTTTAGGAGCTTTGAGGGTTCAGGAAGAATTCTTAAATTCTGGTAAGAATTTTATGTAATTCACATATTTATATGTACTTTAAGGACTCAAGCATCAGAGTGCTTGATGCTTCTAAAAATCTTGCAAAATTGAATTAGGAAACATGCCTTGGTGAAGTAAAAGAATCCTGGAGTGAGATTTGGGTGATCTCATATTGAGTCTAGGCTGTAATTTAAGAGCTGTAAGAACTGTTTTCTCCTTGGTAAAATGAAGTGATTAGCCAAATATAGCAGTCTTTTGGTTGTTTGTATAGTTTCTTTCTGCTTTTTTTTTTGGGTTTGTCAGTTGTAGCCTTCTTCAAAGGCTGATGTGTCCCTCTCAAATGAGATAGAAATAGAACCTTTTACCTGCTGTTTGTAGTGAGGATGAGGTCTGGAATCTCTTTTGCTTAGAGTCTCGTTGTTTCCCTACCCGTGAGCGCTCTATGAACTTTTCACCCCAGGAGATAATGCTGTATAACCCCTGTGCTCCACACACCACCGTTACCAGGTCCCAGGATTATGTGAACAATCCAGTTTTCATCTCTAAAAATCTTTGATTGTATTTTAAATGATTTCAGGTGATGACTTAGAGATGGGGAGTATGGATAGACCCTGCTTTCTTATGATGGTGTTTTGAAATGTACATGTCCTTGTCTCCTTTAGTTTGCATCTGCTAGTTAGGTGATTGCAGTCAATGAATTTGTGAAAATTCTGGGTCATGTCTACTTCCTCACAAGGCATATATTAAGGAAGTGGGGCAGGAAAGTGTAGAGAAGGCCCAACAACTTTGAGATAACCCTGTCCCCAGAGGGCAAATAATCTTACTTAAAGGATAGTAAGAGGCATCTGTTGTTGGGATCCATTGTAAAACTGCTCCTTCCCCATCCTGTGTGGTTCTGATGGAATTGGCAAGCACAGTGTCCTGTCTGCCTGAGGTGGGCACTTGACTTAGGCCTGGACAATTTTGCTACCACAGGCATATACTCTTAATGATTGATCTGGTGAGCTCTTGCATTTCATAAGTGGAAACATTCTGAACCTTCCATGAGATCTGGTGAAGGAAGAAAGAAGGCTTGAAATGGAAAGCTGTGGATTTGGGGTTTCAGAGTCTGTGTGTGGAAGAGGAATATGAGGTCAAAAACCCAAAATAATAAGAAACAAAGAGAATTTGGAGATAGGGGAAAAAGAATAAGACATGGTATGTTCCTTGATCCAGATTTATCTGATGTTCCTTCTATCTTTAGAACACCTACTTATGTAAGCCAATGAAATCTCTTTCTAGCCAAAAAGAATTTGATTTGCTTTCTTGCCATCTGCAACCATGGAGTCTTGAATAATAAACACAAGAAACTGCTGAAGAATATTACGCTCTTATGGTGTAAGGCACTATGTACTTTCAAAGAGAGAAAGATCTTTCTCTTTGGTTTTGCTTTCAGGTTAATGGATGTGTCACCTGACAGCCACTGTTTCTTGGTCTCTAGGAAAACCATTAGCACTCAGGATGGCTCCCCCATTTCTTTTTCCTGAAGTCTGTTTTAACTTTGCACGTCTTCCATTTCAATCTGGTTTCCCTTGTATGATCCTTTATAGCTCCCTTTCCAGTATTACTTCTTTTCACATTTATTTTTCCAAACTAAATAATTACAATTACTTTGCACATAGATTTTTTTTCTTCTCTTCTTACTAATTTTTAGATTTTTCTTTTACTTCCTTTTTTTGATGTGGACCATCTTTGAAGTCTTTATTGAATTTATTAAAATATTAACATTATTAATATTTAATAATCTGATATTGTTAAAATAACAATATAAAATATTGTTTCTGTTTTATGTTTTGGTTTTTGGCCCATTGCATGTACAATCTTAGCACCCCAATCAGAAATTGAACTCACACCCTGTCCATTGCAAGGTAAAGTCTTAGCCACTGGACCACCAGAGAAGTCCCTCTTTTATTCTTAAAAGGCAAGTTGATTTCAGAAATATTTCTGCTTATACATCTATTATGGTAAAGAGATAGCTTTTTTTTTTTTTTTTTGAGACAATGTCCTAAACTGTCCTAGAAATAGATAAAAGTTTTATCTCTAGAGGTGTCTTCTACCTGAATCTCTGCTATTCCTTGAGGTCTTGAGAGTCTGTCTTCTTGTAATTGGAGGTCTGATATACACAGGCTAAACCTTTTAAACCCAAGCTGATGTCCAAACATGTTTTCCACATTAAATTACCTTTGGCCTTCCTACCAATGGACATCACATGACTTCTTGGCTGTGTGTCCTGATGTTGGGAGTGCTTTAGTTTCCCCTTAATTGAAGATAAGAGTTTGGCTGGAAACAGGACTTGTTTTAACTACAGCTCATACCATAAATTGGTTTCTACTAGTCGCTCTGAAATCCACATTGATGAATTCAAGCTAGAAAGATGGCACACATTTAAGAAATGTTTTCTGCCTGTTGACGGAAAGGAGCCAAGAACTTAGAAGTTGGTGGGAAGAAGGTGAGGTCTGATGTTGGGCAAGAGCAGACTCTGACACTCACCCTGGGAGAACTGAGCCAGAGAGAGATTTCCTCAAGTCAAAAATGTAACAAATGCCTAAGAGGATGTTATCTAAATAAATGCATGTATGTGTCTATATACTTATTAAATATAGTTCTGTGTCTGTGCACACATGTTGACCTTATTGTTTGAAAAATAACAGCTCAAGAATAGATGTCATGGCAATAACATGAAGTAAAGCAATCTGTGGAGGAAGCTAAGACAATTTGTAGAATAGACTTTAGGAATGTGGATTTCTCCAGTTAGAACACCTTTTCAACTACAACAAAAACAAGCAAACAAAAAAAAATGCCCCTCAGTTCTCAATGATACTGTTATAGTTATTGATATTCTGGCTTATCCACAGTACATGCACAAGATTCTCAGAATAACAATGCCAGTCTTACCATGAATAATGTAATTACTATGAATCAGTTCAGTTCAGTTACTCAGTCGTGTCCAGCTCTTTGAGACCCAATGGACTGCAGCACTCCAGGCTTCTCTGTGCATGACCAACTCCTGGAGCTTACTCAAACTCATGTCCATCGAGTTGATGATACATTTGTTAATTACTCTGAATAGTTTACCAGTTTTTCTCCAAATTACCTTGTTATTAAATAAAGTCACTTGAAATAGTCCTTCTGTGAATACTTACAACCAACTAGGTGTGAAATTAGGTTCATTTCTATTATTTCACTTCTGATTTCTAGAGACTGCTTTTTTATATTTAGTTTTATAATTACATAGAAAATTTACTACATGATTCTAAAATCAAATCTGTAAAACAAATTATACTCAAAGAAGTCTAATTTCTTTCTCTTCCCTTTATCCTGTCTCTTCCTCCCACAGATTTGTATTCATTTTTTATTCTACTTTTAAGACAAACACATATTTGGATATAGAGTTGTACATAAGTGTGTGTATGTGAACATATACACATATATGTATGTACACACACACTTGGCATTGCATCCTTTCTTTGGTAAGTTTAGGACAGTTTTCTGTTCAGTTTTCTTGGACTTTCATTTTTCCTTAACAAAAATGGAGAACACTCCACTGCATTTTCTAGCAGTCTTTTTTACAGTTTCATAGTATTCCGTTGTATGGTTTTTATCAAGCTTTATGCAACACATCCTCTATTACAGATATTTTGATTGTTTCTAGTATTTGTTGCTATAAATAATACTGTAGTGAATTGCTCTGTGCATACATATTCCTGCCCTGCTGCTCCCCCCCCTTCCCCGCCCGCCCCCCTGCCGGGCCTGTATGTCTTTTGAATGGATTCTAAGAAGTGGAATTGCTGTCAGAGGGTAAATGCCTATGGAATTTTGCTCAGTATTGACAAATTCCCTTCCATAGGGTTTGTAAGTGCTACACTGCATTCATATCAGAACTATATGAGACTTACTGTTTCCACAAGTTTGGCCAAAATAATGCTATCAAACTAAAAGATCTGCCTATCTGATAGGGAAGAAATATCATCTCAGTATACTTTTAATTTGCATTTCTCTTCTTGAAAACACAGTTGATTTTTTTTCATGTGGTTAAGATCCGTTTGTATATATTTGCCTATGACTGACCATTTCATATTTTTAACTTATTTTTCACTCTTAATTGTTGACCTCTTTTCTAATCTTTGAAGTCCTGTTTAAATTGGGAACTTTTGTCTCTGAAATAAGTTACAAGTATCTTTTTCCAGTCTGGTTTTTAATCTTTTCCATACAGAAGTTTAATCTAATCACAAGTTTCTGCCCTTGCCCTCACTGCCTCTGCATTTTAAATCATAGAATTCCAAAAAAAAAAAAATTTAAAAAAAAATAAATAAATAAATCATAGAATTCCCGTGGTGTAACTAATTCATAGTTAAGAATCCTAGGATTCCTCATTCATAGATTATTGAGAAATTTACATCTGTTTTATCCAAATACTTCATTGCACCTTTAATAGTTAACTATTTGATCCAGTTGGAACTTAGCCTGATTTATAGTCCAACAAATTGATTCAGTTTTATCTTTCTTCATGTGACCGTCTGATTATCCAGAGTGACACTAAAAACTCTATTTCCCACCAATAATTGGAGGATGCCATATTTATCACATTCTAAATATTCAGTTGGATTCATTATTTATCATATTCTAAATACCACATTCTAAATATTCATCTACTTCTGTAAAGAGTGAAGAAAGGTCTTCAAAATCCCCATTTAACAGACTTTCCATTACTTTCCTTATTGTCCAAAACCTGGTCACATGCCTTTCCAAAGCTAGTGCCTTGCAAAGGGCATGGGTTTCCTACTATTGACATAGTGAAAGCCTTAGAGTCTGTCGGAGGTGGTGGAAGGGAGTGGATTGCCTGAACTAAATCTGAGGTAGTTATATAGAAGAGATGGAGTGAAGGAGAGTTGGGGATGGATATCACATAACCAACAATGCATTAGGTTTCCTTTTGGGACTCAGGGTCACGGGGTTCTAATGTGTCCTATGCCCCTTGCCGTTTGTCCAGTGTCTAGACACATCACAGATGTGTAAATGCTTGCAAAAGAGTACTTAGCTGGCATAGTGCTACTTACTGTGGGTTTAAAATAAATCAACTTTCTTTTTTTTACACACTGTGTGTGTGTGTGTGTGTGTGTGTGTGTGTGTGTGTGTGTGTGTGTGTGCAGGTGCTTAGTTGTGTCTGATTCTTTGCAACCCCCTGGACTTAGCCCACCAGGCTCCTCTGTCCAATTTCCCAGGTAAGAATACTGGAGTGGGTTGCCATTTCCAGCTTCAGACAAACTAACTATAGTGTGGTTAAAATAACCTATTTAAAAAATATATTAATGGCTAGGTTCATAAGGCCTGAATACGTTGGATAAATGTTTTAGTATTTGTTTTTGAGTCCTCTTTGAATTTTGAGCATTCTCTATAGGGTACTTTTATTCTGAGAATTTCAGTCAGTTTTATAAACATTCTTTGTCTCTGAGTTGAAGTAGATAAAAGCAGTAGATTGCAAGTTTTCTTAAAGCCAGAATCAGTGTGTTCTTTGTCACCCTGCTCTGTACCTGAAATAATGCAGATGTTCCCTTAATATTTATCAAGCGAGTGAATGAATGCTATCTCCATTTTACAGCTGTCATGGAAACTTAGATCTCAATGGCTCTCTCATGTCATTCAGCTAAAAGAAAGGTCTAAAACTTTTGCCCACACAGAAATCCATTGCCTTCCCTAGCGATTATATTCTTTTATATTCTCAGAGCCATACTTTTATAGTCCACAAACATGAAATCATACTGTTGAAAAACCAAGCTTTTGTGGAAAATAATAACCAATGCTTTGAAAAGATAAAGGACTATTTCTTAAATACAGACATTGTGTATAAAAGAATGAGTACATTCTTAGAACGTGACTAACACAGAAAAGTAGATAAACTTAATTTTAAATTTATTCACTGTATTGGTCTCTGTCTTAATGTCTTTTCCCATAATGTAGGCATTAGGATATTAAACTTCTCAACAACCCTAGGAAACTTTGACTTTTTATGAGACACTTAAATGTCATCATCTAATTTCTGAAGATGAGTTTACAATTTTGAGTAGGTGATTTTAGAGTTTACTTGGCTTACCTCAGACCTGGCACAGGATAAAGAAAATTTGTCAAGTTCTGAAAACTTGTATCACTTAATAAGCTTCTCCAGCAAAAATGTGATTAAAATGTTTCCTAAGGTTAAGGTTTCTCGCCTGTGGTACTTTGAATTTCCTCAGCTTAACACATCATCAGCATGACATGTCACGCTTGGTTTGGTCAGCAATTCGTGTACACAGATTAAGTGTGAACGCATTTAAAATGACAGATTTAAATGTATCCCAGTACTAGAGGAACTGCTAGTAAAATGGCACAGGCCACACATCTCTAATAAAAACATCATCAAGTGCTTACTGAATCTGGGCTGTTACCTCCGTTGGACCTCCACACTCCTGCCTTACCCAGTTCGCTAGCCCTCCAGTTTCCCCTTGTGTGAACTGATCCTAGGAAGATATTGTGTTCTGAGTTGTGCACACACACACACGCACAAATCCCAAATTCATCTGCAAAAAGAACACAGTCTCTATTCTAAGGAGACATAGCCCCTTCCATACCTTTACCAACCAACATCCTCAGTTTTCATATTTTGGGTGCCTGACATTTTTCATGTGTTCTCACTGCAATGCCTAAAGAAACCCATCATAAAGGTTTTCTTAAGGAGCAATAAGTGAAACTTACATGTAGATATATTCTATATCTTTTTGAAATTTTCTAAAGAGTTATATTGATTTTCCCCTTAGGTATTTATTGGTATACACACATAGTCACACTCTACTTACTTAACATGTTTGAGATGGCACTTTGCTAGATAAGGAAGTAAATTTGGCTTTCCTAGGTGTGTTTTGAGATATTTTTAGAAGACACTTTTGCCAGATCCCTAAGGGTATTGTTTTTCTGTTGCTAAGTCGTGTCTGACTCTTTGCGACCCTATGAACTGCAGCATGCCAGGATTCCCTGTCCTTCACTATCTCCTGGAGTTTGCTCAAACTCATGTCCATTGAGTCAGTGATGCCATCCAACCATCTCATCCTCTGTCACTCCCTTCTCCTCTTACCCTTAATCTTTGGCAGCATCAGGGTCTTTTCCAATGAGTCAGCTCTTTGTATCAGGTGGCCAAATTTTGGAGCTTCAGCTTTAGCATCAGTCATTCCAATGAATATTCAGGGTTGATTTCCTTTAGTATTGATTGGTTTGATCTCCTTGCTTTCCAAGTGACTCTCAAGAGTCTTCTCCAGCACCGCAATTCAAAAGCAGTAATTTCAGCATACTTATGATGTGTATTTGTATGTGTTTCTATGTCTGTGTGTTGGTTCACAAAGATGTTCTTTTGAGGCGAGTCTAATGGGGAGGGGGGCATATTTTCTTTTTATTGAGACAGAGTTTCAATGAAATGATGACAGTATATGTGAAACTAAACTGCAATAGTGATTTCAACAAGTGAATTGTTAGACAAAAAGTTGGGGGGGCGCTTCCCAGGTGGCACTGATGTTAAAGGACCCTCCTGCCAATGCAGGAGACGTAAGAGACTCGGGTTTGACCCCTGAGCTGGGAAGCTACCCCGGAGGAGGGCATGGCAACCCACTCCAGGATTCTTGCCTGGAAAATCCTCACGGACAGAGAAGCCTGGTGGGCTGCAGACCATCGCGTCGCAAAGAGTTGGACATGACTGAAGTGACTTACCATGACGCACGATCTGTTAAAGGTATGATTGACTTTAAATTAAATTAACAAAAATGTTATATGGTGTGGGGATTTTTAAAAGGCAGCTTCATTTTATCATGACACACACATACTCAGTGAAGCACTGTATTGAAACTAAGACTGTCCCACTTAGAAATGCTTGCCAAGGCTTCATCTTCCTTAAGCAGAATAATTTAATGGCAGAACTGCCTACCTGTTCTGCATTATTTTAAAGAATTATGCTAATCATATCAGTGGCCCTGCACTGCATGATTGATAAATTCATTTTAGTTCAACCCTTGCCTCGTTTATACCTTAGAGAGCTTAGCTGTAATGGATTTGGTTTAATTCTTACAGTCTTGTGTTGTTTTTCTGACACGTTAAGTCAAAACTAAAGGGAAAAGATTGTGCTTTTGGCAATAAATCTTCACCTGCGAGAAACTCAGCACCTCCCCACATTTGCCAGGTGGCCATCTACAAACTCCAGTGACTCTGGAGCCCTGAAGAGTCACTTTCCCTCTGAAACTTATACACACAGGACCACTTAACTGAGACATCTTACAGCATGGTTCTTACATCACAGGCACTTGGTCTTAGAAGCAATAGAGGGGAAACCCTGTGCCCTCTTGATTTTAACAACATCAGGGAAAAAAAAATTCCAAGGGAGAAACTCTTGGTGGATCATCTAATTGAGCTCATCTTCTGTGTTATTTTTAAGACATAAAATAAGGTTTTAAAACACAGTTTCACCAAAAATGCATAAATATGATCACACAATTTATGTATACATATGCACACATGCAAATATATGTACGCATATGTGTAAAATACTTCTGTACCGTCAGCCCCTTCCTGCCCCGATTTCTGTCAGGGCTGTGCCCTCAGCATTCTCAGCAGCCTCACCATCCACACCCACCATCCGTCCCACTTCTTCCCTGTGCAGATCACCTGTAGTGAACAAGTTCCTGTGCAGCTTTCCACCTACTGTGCTCAAATACTCGTTCATTGGTGGCCGGGTCCTTGGACTGGGCACCTCTGACCATGCATAATCTCAGTTCTTTTACCCTAGTGTGACATATAAAAGTTTTTCTTGTGTATTTGTACTGAGATATGAAAATAGTTGTAAAGTCCTGACTTAAGGTTATGCTTCCCTATCTTTAACCATGCTAATGTTATCAGTATAATAACAGACACATGTGTCTAATCAGTATTTACACATACATACATGGAAGGGTTTTTTGTTGCTTTTTTACAACATTGGGATTCTACTGACTCTTGTCTTTCAAGAATTATTTGTGGGAATCCTTTCAAGGCCACCAAAAAGCTCTAATTCAGTATTTTGAGGGACTATACTATAATTTTGCAACTGTTAGTTTTAAGAAAGAGCTTTCAGTAGTAAACACTCTCTGTGTAATCTAGGGATGGGAAGGTCATTTCAGGGCCTATAAATATTTTTAAAATAGTCTTTGTCTCCTGGAGTGACTTTTATGGCTTCATTGAAGGATATTAATTTTGTTATCATGACACATATATATATATATATATTTTTGGAAGGAAAAGTATTCTGTGAGATTTCTGGTTGCTTTTTGAATCTCCTTTTAAAATGTATGAGTTTCATTTTGTGGGCTCTCATTTTTTTTTTTTTTTAATTTTGTCTTTTAAAGTGATTGTAGATTCCCAGGAGTTACAAGTAATGTACAGGGAGGTCCCGTGTACACGTCACATGGACGCCTTAATGTTGGTGTCTAGCTTAATTATAGGGTAGTGCTAACATGAGGAAATTGCTATCTGTCTAATCCACAGAATTTATTCAGATTTCACTAGTTCTGAGCACGTGTGTGTGTGTGTGTGTGTGTGTGTGTGTGTGTAGTTCTAATTGGTTATTTTGTTTTTAACCTTAATGTGTGAAACAAATTCTATCACTTAGATTCTATGCTCCAGTTTCATAAGTGAAAGTAAGTAGAACTGAGGTCATAAAAAGAATGAGGTGTTGAAGGAGTTTTTTGAGTGATACTGTGGGATGCCTTCTGTGTATGACCTTAAAATGAAATGAAGAAATGTGCTTCAAGGTTGGTACAGCTTCCCACAGATGTACATGAAGGCAGAGCGTACATAAGGTGCTCTCTGAAGAGCCAATGGTTGCTGCATCTTGGCCTTCTAATGAGAAATGAGGTTCAGTGCTTCTACACCAGGCCAGTAGGGACTGTCTCGTATCTAAGAAGAAATAAGTAAATAATGAGTATTTGTGGAAAGATACGTTCTTCTAACTACAATGACACTTGCTGAGATTACTTGGATTGTAATTTTATAGCAGCCTTTTTCTAAATTAATTACATATCTGCAATCAGGCAACCATAGCTACTCTTTAGAAGTAATGCCTCATGTGCAACTGTTAATAAATAAATTAGTGCCAGCGAGCATCAGATCACATGCCGTGACAAAGAATGTGTATTTGGGTGACAGTACCTCCCTTCTCCGGGCTTCCCAGGTGGCGTTAGTGGTAAAGGACCTGCCTGCCAACGCAGGAAACTAAGAGATGCTGGTTCGATCCCTGGTCAAGAAGGTCCCCTGGAGGAGGGCATGGCAACCCACTCTAGTATTCTTGCCTGGAGAATCCCCATGGACAGAGGAGCCTGTTGGGCTACAGTCCATAGGGTCGCAAAGAGTTGGACACAACTGAAGCGACTAAGCACTCACATAAGCAACTCTCTTCTCTCTTACCAGTTGTCCTAGGGGACATCTCAGGTGCTTTAATAGTGTCAGGAGAAGTGAAGGGAGCATTGCTGATCCCCCTGGAAATGCAACCTTGTAATACATTCTGTTATAGTGTCCATGGACTACATGAGCTATAAGACACAGAAATCTGCCTTCCCAGCTCTTAAGTTCAACTCCTTAAGTTTTCTTGTCAGTAAATATGGTCCTGAAGATTGAAGTGATATACTTCAAGGCACAAAGATAATTAGTGACAAAATCTTGACTAAAATTCAGGGATTTTCCTCTGGAAAGATGTTCTTTCTGCTCTAACACTATAGTATTCTGCTCATTTTTATGCATTAGATCAGTGGATTAAAAAGTCCTAACAGCCTGTAAGCCTAACAGCCTACACAATTTTCCAAGGTTGTTTTTCTTCTCTCTATCACTCGACTATTCTAAGGGGACAGAGAAGCTCCCGGGACAGGCAGCTATCTCTCAAAATAGACATCTGACTGGTAATAGTAGGTTTGATGGCTCTAATTCTTATGCTCGGCTAACATGACATGATTCACAGTTTTCTAAAACTTTTATTTTTCTTTTTTTCCCCAAGGATCCAAAATAAGTTGAATTGGGATCTAGCTAGAGTTAGGCTGAAAGTTTGGGTAATCTCTACATCCAATAAACTATGGACTAACTCAGCTGTTCATATGCAATGACTGTCTAGAAAAAAGTTTTTCTGAAATATTTTAAACATATGCAAAAAGTATAGTGACACTCCATTTCCTATTCCAGGGGATCTTCCCAACCCAGGGTTTGAACTCATGTCTCTTGCAGCTCCAGCATTAGCATGTGGATTCTTTACCATTAGCTCCTACCCACTGCCCTATGCCTCTGGCCAAGGTTAGCTCCTTCTGATGAATGTTCTTAGAGACGTGAGTGCATGCATGCTAAGTTGCTTCAGTCATGTCTGACTCTTTGCGACCCTGTGGACTATAACCCTCCAGGCTCCTCTGTCCTTGGAATTTTCCCAGCAAGAATACTGGAATGGGTTGCTAGTTCTACTCCAGGGGATCTTCTTGACCCAAGGATAAAACCCAAGGTGATCTCTTGCATCCATTGCCTTGGCAAGCAGATTTTTTACCACTGAGCCTCCTGGGAATTCCCAATAAATTCCAGTGTCATGGCTTTCAGTACTGAAATAGGTGGTCAAATGTTGATTTTGGAATAGTTATGTATGAGTGATTTTGTTTCCTGACAGATGGCTGTTCTATTCTTTCTGTGGAGGGACGGTTTCTGGGAATATTAAATGATTCTTTTCATCTGATTGTCTGCCTAATTTGGCATCTTTCTTCATCTGAACGGCTCTAGATAGTACTTTAAAATGTTACTAGGGTCGTAGGGGCTCTCAGAAATATAAATCCACAGTGTAGAATTTAGAGCAATGATTGAAATTGCCATTTACAACACTAGAGGGAGCTACATTTTCCACGGGGAGGCTGGTCACCTTGGGATTGCTAAAAGCAGATGTGGGACATTTGAAATATGTTCAGGGTGTTTGAAGTAACAGTGACTAAATGGCTAAACTAAGAGTGGGATCTGTGTTAGAGAGACCGAAACTTAGGAATCATAGTCTCTTCAAATGTGGCTGAGTACTGACAATGCACGTTGCTTTTTAAAATATTTATTTGGCTGTGCTGAGTCTTAGTTGAGGCATGTGGGATCTAGTTTCCCAACCAGGATTGGTCCCAGGCCCCCTGCATTGGGAATGTGGACTCAAAGCCACTGGACCTCCAGCGAAATTGCACACATCATTTTATTTTAAGTTAGGTAAGTGGTAGCCTTCTCAACTGGACTCTGTAGAAGCTCTGTTGGAGACAGGGACCATTTTCTTCTAACTGCTTGTCTTTCCTTAATGCCAGGCAATATATGCAGATGTTGTTTGAATGGATGAGTAAATAAATGGGTGTGTGGATGAACAAAGGAGTCAAGAAAGGCACCTTAGGAAATAAAACTGGATTAGTAGTCTCAGTGTTTTAGATGTCAGAGTGTGATGGCAGAGCATTTCAAAGTGTGGCCCATTTGTAAGCAGATACCATTAAGAGTGATGTAGCATTAAAATAGGTCATTCTATTATTGCCTCAGGTCGCATTTTTGGAACCTAATTAAAAGTTCATTGACGGTCTTTTTTTTTTAAATGTGGCAACAAAAGTGTTCTGACTCCAAAAGAAATCACTGGTTCCCTAGTTTAATGCTATGCCAACTATGAATGCTGGGTAAAGGTAAGATCGTGTTCTTTTCACATTTGAATGATTACCTTCCCTTGTTCTGGACCCACTGTATGCTAAATTCCAGCCTGTAAGAAACAGTTTTGATAGTGTGTAGTATAATTCCAGTGACAGATCCTGGGAGGAGAGTAAGGCTGAGAAGAAACATGTTGGGGGCGTTGTTTCCTGCTCAGCAGTATCCACAGTGGTAGATCAAGTGAGATAGAATAGAATTTGTAGAATTCATGTAGTTTCTTAGGCCACTGTCAGACCTCAGGGCCTGAAAAATCGGAAAGAAGTTAGCTGTCAGTCTTCAGTTTGTGGATGGGGGATACGTCACAGGGGAGCTGATGAACCCAGTCCTGTGGGTAACAGACCCCTCATTAGCACTTCAGGGGCATCCTTAACCTGGTGTCTCTGCCTCCGTAACCTTGACTCAGTACTGTCCTCTGGATGGAGGAGCAGGGCTCCAAGTCTTTCATAGTGCCCAAGTCTTACCTCGTCTATGTTAAATGTGGTCAGTTTCTTCTCTGACCCATTATTGCATGAGATGTTTTCTCCTTCACTGTCTTCATTACCTTCCTCTGGATATAAAAGGGCTCTATCTGGATATCTTCATCACTCTCTTCTGTTAGAAAAGCGTTTAAAATGCTTATATGCTTCTTGGTGGCTCAAGCGGTAAGAAACTGCCTTCAATGCAGGAGATGCAGGTATTATCCCTGGGTTGGGAAGATCTCCTGGAGAAGGAAATGACAACCCACTCCAGTATTCTTACCTGGAGAATCCCATGGGCAGAGGAGCCTGGCAGGCTATAGTCCATGGGATTGCAAAGAGTTGGGCATGACTGAAGCAAATTACCCCACAAGGAAGAACAGGATACAAAATAAGATCGTTAGTATAATAAAAGAGTACTGGTATTCTCTACACGTTAAGGCAATAGAATTACTGTACATTGGTATATCCTTGTACATTTGTGGTCACCTACATCCAGCATCCCCAATATAAAGTAGAAGAACAATTACCTCCATCCTCTCCCTAATGTAGGATAAGTACAAGTCATCTGCTCAGAGTTGTCATGGATTTCTTCTTAATTCCTGAGTGTTTTAAAATTTACACTTAAACAAGAATTTCTACTATTCTTGAAATTTACACAGGACAATCAAGAAGTTCATATACCTAGGCTGAAAATATTTAACAAGCACAAAAACAGAAAAATAAACAAAAAAAAAGAAAAAAGAAAAAAAAAATTAAGAGAGATCCTAAAGGCCAGTTTTAGGAGAAACTACACAATTCTGTGCCTTTTGTATCTTACTCTCCTGACATTATTTCTCTCCCTGTCATCTTTTCCCTTGTCCTCCCACTGAAAGTTAGGAACACCTGACATTTGGAACAATTTCCTCTGAGGGCCCACAATTAAATGTCAGTAAAATGACATGTTGATCAACCAACTCAGATGATTCCCAAATTTCCCTGGAATGTCTAGAATGTCTCCAAGTGCTGGTTATAACTCATTCATGGAATGTGATTTCAATTTAATATGGCTCACCAAACAAACAGACAAAAACTACGGAATAGATAATATCTGAGAGTATCACTTATATTAAGAGTAGGTGTTTGTCTATAACAATTTTATGACATCAGCTCTTGTCTGTATGTCCTAGATTATGATGTAAAATGTCCATCTAGTGATACCGCACCAGTTCATTGTCCCCCACAATGGTGCAGGGAGTCAGAGGCATAAACATTGACTCGGAACCTGAAACAACTCTCAGTATCTGGCTTTCCTTGGCTTATTACCAAATCCTCTGTAAGGATCTGCTCCTCTTTGGGCTGAGAATAACAGAAGCACTGGCCTTTCCCGCTGCTAACAATAGGGTGATGCCTTTGATGACTTCTTTTTAGAAAACAGTACCTCAACCTGGATATACTGAAAAGAAGTAAATATTGTAGACTTCTCCATACCTCATTACCCAAGAGGGAAACATTTTAATGAGCTTGTGCTCCACGTGGTTTAAATTTATAGTCCAAATTTTGTTCTCTGCAGTAATACTGCTGTAGATTATTAATAAGCTTTCATTCCTTGTGAGACAATTTGTTACCTTTACACCAGTACAAATTCATTTTTCAGTGATTCTCTTGAATTATTCTATCTGAATTGGAGGAATTTGCCAACAAGAGAGAGAGATTCAGAAAACTGAGACTTGGTTAGTGAGAAAATGATAACCAGAGCTGGACCCCCTCTACTGGGTACTTCTCATGACCATAAGTTGGCAGTGATGGTGTTTTCCTGGTCCTTCTTGAACAGACAAAAGGGAAGAAGATCCTCAGTCCTGGTGAACGTGAGGAGCCTGTTACATGAGCAGGTATTCTCTCTGGGATGCTGGTGAAAGAAAATTAAATCAACTCACGACAGCTATCTTGCCTATGTCACCTGGGAAGGTAGGCATGCAGTAGGACAGGCACTGTTTAACATTAATCAGCCTACTGAAGTCATTACATTCATGAGGAAATGTAATTCACATGTGATTACTTTTTAATTTACTCTGTAATCACATTCCAAGTGAACGGGCCAAGCTTAAAATGAAATTTAAAAGTCAAATACTGCTTTGTATTAGGAATTCACAATTTTTATATGCACTTAGGTTAATAAAGATTTTACAATAACCATTTGTGACTGAGCATATGATAATTTTTTGATGGAAGTTAGTGCCATACCTGAGGTAAAATGTATCTGATACCCCTCCAAGCCCTCAGTTAGACTGGGGGAGTCTCAGAACCATGCTCCATGCTGAATTCCTGCCGCATCTAAACTTTATTTGGAAAAAAAAAAAAAATCATCCAGACATTCCTCAATCCCCAATCTGAACTTTCAATGAACTAATGTATTTTTAATTCCTGCTGTGCCTCCGAGGCATATCCATTTGTTTTATCCGTCATCAGAAAGTGTGTACAGAACCTCATAGTAACTGACTTAAGTTCATCAATGGGGAATGCCAGCACCTGCAGTGAGAATCTTTCTCCAGCAACGTGGCCTTTCAAGTTTATAAAGTTAGTTTCACAAGAGCCTTTTGCCTTAAAACTGGAAGTTGAAAAGCCTAAGACCAGTTTGTTGTGGGTAGTAGAGAGTAGGTTTGTTTTTTGATTTATCAGCCAGAACTAAGGCCAATGTAGAGAAATCTACAAAGGATTTACAGGTTTCCAGTAAATACAAAGAAAAAATAATTTATCACTTGGCCCTACCTGGCTGTAGATTAAATAGCTTCAAAAGTACTCAGATCTCTTTCCCAGAAAATAATCAAAAGCTGGATTCTCTTGTCCAGCAATGGTATGTAGTAGTACTAAACATCAGTTATTAACGTGCAAGTTTCAAAATAAGTGTGATGTCTTTAGGCTAGCTTACTATCATTTACCTCAGCTCAATTTCCTTTGTTCTAACTGAAGGACTACTCTGCCTTTGTTCCGAGTCAGTGCTATTTAATAAAAATACACTGCAAGGCACATATAAAATTTTCTGGTAGCCACATTAAAGAAGTGAAAAATAAGCAGATGGAATTAATTATAATGTCTTATATTTAACCCAATATATCCTGTTATTCAACATGTGCTGCTGCTGCTGCTGCGTCACTTCAGTCGTGTCCGACTTTGTGCGACTGCATAGATGGCAGCCCACCAGGCTCCCCCGTTGTTAAAATTTTTTAATGAAATCTTATTTTTTTATACTGAACTTTGAAATCATGTGTGTATTTTATACATACAGCACATCTCTATATCACATTTTAGGTGCTTGAAAGCCACATATGGTTAGTGCATACTGTATTGATCAGAGTAATGTTAAGCTATCATATTCATGATAACAGCACTTGAGCCATAAACACATTTTTTTCTTTTACTCATATACGAATATAACAGAGTTTAAGAGAAAGAGATCCATGTAATCCTGCTTCATGTATTTTTTGCAAATAGAATGTTTACCCATATAGTATCTGTATAACATACTTAAATGTTGATGCTATATATGTGCACACATGCTCAGTCATGTCCAACTCTTTGCAACCCAATGGACTGTAGCCCACCAGGCTCCTCTGTCCATGGGATTCTCCAGGCAAGAATACTGGAGTGGGTTCCCATTTCCTCCTCTAGGGGATCTTCTTGACCCAGGGGTCAGACCTGTATCTCTTGCATCTCCTCCACTGGCAGGTGGGTTCTTTACCACTGAGCCACCTGGGAAGCGATACACACATGTACAATTATTAATGGGATCAAATTCCTTACTATTTTCTGCATAGCTGAAGCCAGTCCAGTTGTATCACCCACCTGACCTGAGGATTTAACCTCCCCTGAAGATCAAATATTTCAGGCTATTGCCTCTTTTATTTCCACTTGGGGCCAGTGTGGGATATCTAACCAATTGTGGTAGGCACAATAAGGCACCCCAAAGATGTGTACATTCTAATTCCGAGAACCTATGAATATTTCCTTAAATGACAAAAAGGTAGAAGAGTGTGATTTAAATTAATATCTTGATATGGGGATGCTATCCTGGTTTATTTGGACTGGCCCAGTGTAATCACTGGGTCGTTACAAATGAATGGGGGGCAGCATGAGTGCCAGGGAGAGCCAAGAGGAGGAAAAGTGGAGGTCAGAGTGATGTGACATGAGGAGGACTCAACATACTGCTGCTAGCTTGGGAGGCAGAGGGATGGATGCATAAGCCAAGGGCTGCTGGTGGCCTTTAGAAGCTGGACAGGTCAAGAAAATGGATTCTCTCCTCCAGCCTTCAGTAGGAACACAGCCCTATTGACGTCTTGATCTTAGACCATTTCAGACTTCTGACCTTCAGAACTGTGAGAGAACTTTGTGTTGTTTTAAGCTGTTAAGTCTGCGGTCATTTGCTATAGCAGCAATAGGAAACTAATACTACACCCATCCTGAGTGATGGGATGGATAAAAATGCATCACTTTCGACTTCTTTTGTTTGGAAAAGTCAAGCAGCTCTTACCTTGGGAGACTTTCTTAACTATTGGCCTGGCCTGTAAGTTCCTTGAGGCTTTTCTGTAAGATGTAAGGAAAAAACCTGAACAAATATTTTGGTCAACCGAATAGTTTGGTTGTGATGAGGGCTCCTCCTCTTTTAGCCCCCACCATTCTCGATGCTGGCCTTGACACTGCTTGTATGTTTCTCTGGGTCAGGAAGATGTAACGAAGCCTGTCTCCCCACTAGATTGTTTACAGGACCAGGGTACTACATAACCTCAGCCCCCAGAAGTTTTTGAATATGTTAACTGAATGCCTGAAGACCTCCATCCTACACTATAACCCATGGCCTGTGAAGCACACAGTCACAGGTGTGTGGGTTCTTTTGTTCCCATCTTCTCTGTGGTGGTGCAGAGATTGTCCATGTACTTTCTGAAATTGTCTGAAACCCTGTTGGAAACTGACATTTGAGTGCTCTCTAGCCAACTAAATAGTGTTGATGTTTTTCTTTGATTTGGTTTTATTTTAGAGAATTGTCATCACTTTACAGAGTTTTACTGGGAGTTGATGTGGAGTCTAATTATCTCCTCCTCTCCCAGCCTGGAAAAACATGTGTTTGAGTCATTGGATATAGCCTGGATATGGCCTTATCCACTGAGGCCTACTGGTACCGAGGCTGTCTCTTTCCTGCAATGTGTGGCCTGAGGCAGGTCTATTTTCAGGAGCTATAGTCCTTCATCTAGCCAGTGATTCTACTCATCCCTGCATTAGGGTTTGGAGAGGATGATGGTTATTCTTATAAAGTGCCCACATGTCTTCTAAGTGTTCATACTTTTGAAGTGTATCTTTTGTTAATTATGCTCCAAAAGGTGAGGGATTTTAAACTGAGAAATTTTCATTTTCCTATTGAGTTCAGTCTGGTATTTACTGTGCTGCCTTTTAAGCAAAATGTCACTTGCTTAGTTTGTGGTCATCTTAACCCAATGTCATTTAGAAATGAATGATATAAAAAGGCATTAGAAGTATTCTTTCACTTGCACTAGAAGTGACGGACCGATCACTCTGAGAGGAATTTGTGCCATTTAACAGTATAAAGTTCACACAAAATAGGAGCCGTTATTTGAAAAAGCTTCATGTTGCTTGTGATTATGAGAAGTCAAAACATGATGTGAGCCATGCAGTTTTTATTTTTCACCAGTTCTCCTTCCATGAGTAGGAGTGGAATCAGGCAAGAAGATAGGGAGTTAAGACTTAGAAGTCGAGCGACTACACCCAAGTTGAGGTCCAGGGTAGGTAAGCCACATGTAAAATGAAGATGCAAATAAGTAACCCAGGCCACGACTCCCCTGTGGCTGATTGAACTAGGAATTCTCATTCACTTAGCTGATGTACATGGCCTTGGAATCCTCTCAACAGAGACATTGTCTACATTGATCAGAACTGGCCATTAAATTGAAACCTGTCATTGTTGTTGGTTTTTGTTTGTTTGTTTTTAAATAAAAAGTAAGAGTCAGTGGCAGGACGACTGTAGAAGCAGGATAATATCACTTAGGCAAGCAGAAAGCAAGCTGCTCTTAGATCTGAAAGGTTAAGAATTAGGAAGGATTAATCCTTTGTCTGTTTCTTCATTTGCTATTATTTTCTCCCATTCTGAAGGCTGTCTTTTCACCTTGCTTGTAGTTTCCTTTGTTGTGCAAAAGCTTTTAAGTTTCCTTAGGTCCCATTTGTTTATTTTTGCTTTTATTTCCAATATTCTGGGAGGTGGGTCATAGAGGATCTTGCTGTGATTTATGTCGGAGAGTGTTTTGCCTATGTTCTCCTCTAGGAGTTTTATAGTTTCTGGTCTTACATTTAGATCTTTAATCCATTTTGAGTTTATTTTTGTGTATGGTGTTAGAAAGTGTTCTAGTTTCATTCTTTTACAAGTGGTTGACCAGTTTTCCCAGCACCACTTGTTAAAGAGGTTGTCTTTTTTCCATTGTATATCCTTGCCTCCTTTGTCGAAGATAAGGTGTCCGTAGGTACATGGATTTATCTCTGGGCTTTCTATTTTGTTCCATTGATCTATATTTCTGTCTTTGTGCCAGTACCATACTGTTTTGATGACTGTGGCTTTGTAGTAGAGCCTGAAGTCAGGCAGGTTGATTCCTCCAGTTCCATTCTTCTTTCTCAAGATTGCTTTGGCTATTCAAGGTTTTTTGTATTTCCATACAAATTGTGAAATTATTTGTTCTAGTTCTGTGAAGAATACCGTTGGTAGCTTGATAGGGATTGCATTGAATCTATAGATTGCTTTGGGTAGTATAGTCATTTTCACAATATTGATTCTTCCAATCCATGAGCACGGTATATTTCTCCATCTCTTTGTGTCCTCTTTGATTTCTTTCATCAGTGTTTTATAGTTTTCTATGTATGGGTCTTTTGTTCCTTTAGGTAGATATACTCCTAAGTAGTTTATTCTTTTTGTTGCAATGGTGAATGGTATTGTTTCCTTAATTTCTCTTTCTGTTTTCTCATTGTTAGTGTATAGGAATGCAAGGGATTTCTGTGTGTTAATTTTATATCCTGCAACTTTACTATATTCATTGATTAGCTCTAGTAGTTTTCTGTTAGAGTCTTTAGGGTTTTCTATGTAGAGGATCATGTCATCTGCAAACAGTGAGAGTTTCACTTCTTCTTTTCCCATCTAGATTCCTTTTATTTCTTTTTCTGCTCTGATTGCTGTGGCCAAAACTTCCAAAACTATGTTGAATAGTAGTGGTGAGAGTGGGCACCCTTGTCTTGTTCCTGATTTTAGGGGAAAAGCTTTCAATTTTTCACCATTGAGGATAATGTTTGCCCGTGGGGCTTTGTCCAATATTATTGCTTTATTATGTTTGAGGTATGTTCCTTCTATTCGCTGCTTTCTGGAGAGTTTTTTTTTCATAAATGGATGTTGAATTTTATGATAGAAACAGACAAAGGATTAATCTCAAAATATACAAGCAACTCCTGCACCTCAATTCCAGAAAAATAAATGACCCAATCAAAAAATGGGCCAAAGAACTAAACAGACATTTCTCCAAAGAAGACATACAGATGGCTAACAAACACATGAAAAGATGCTCAACATCACTCATTATCAGAGAAATGCAAACCAAAACCTCAATGAGGTACCAGTACACACCAGTCAGAATGGCTGCTATCCAAAAATTCTACAAGCAATAAATGCTGGAGAGGGTGTGGAGAAAAGGGAACCCTCTTACACTGTTGGTGGCAATGCAAACTAGTACAGCCACTATGGAGAACAGTGTGGAGATTTCTTAAAAAACTGGAAATAGAACTGCCATATGACCCAGCAATCCCACTTCTGGGCATACACACTGAGGAAACCAGATCTGAAAGAGACACGTGCACCCCAATGTTCATCGCAGCACTGTTTATAATAGCCAGGACATGGAAGCAACCTAGATGCCCATCAGCAGATGAATGGATAAGGAAGCTGTGGTACATATACACCATGGAATATTACTCAGCCATTAAAAAGAATTCATTTGAATCAGTTCTAATGAGATGGATGAAACTGGAGCCCATTATACAGGTGAAGTAAGCCAGAAAGATAAAGAACATTACAGCATACTAACGCATATATATGGAATTTAGAAAGATGGTAATGATAACCCTATATGCAAAACAGAAAAGAGACACAGATGTACAGAACAGAATTTTGGACTCTGTGGGAGAAGGTGAGGGTGGGATGTTCCGAGAGAACAGCATTGAAACAAGTATGCTATCAAGGGTGAAACAGATCACCAGCCCAGGTTGGATGCATGAGACAAGTGCTCAGGGCTGGTGCACTGAGAAGACCCAGAGGGATGGGATGGAGAGGGAGGTGGGAGGGGGGATCAGGATGGGGAACACATGTAAATCCATGGCTAATTCATGTCAATGTATGGCAAAAACTACTACGATAATTAAAAAAAAAAAAAAACAAAACAAATTATGTGAAACAAACAAAAAAAAAGAATTAGGAAGGAATGTGACAACTAGGAAGGCACAGATCTCAGAGGATAAAATCAACAATATCATCACAGGCCTGCTCAGTTTACTAGAAGTGGATGGACCCCAGACACTCAAGGACAAAGTAATCTTAAACTTGATTATGCATACAAATTACCTGGAGTCCATGTAAGAATATGTAATCTGATCTACTTGTTCCCAGGGTAGGGCCCTTTCTGGCTAGTTCCCAGGTGATGCCAACACTGTGGGTCTGGGGACCATGTTTGTTTTCTTTTGTTTTCTTTAAATTTTTTAACTGAAGGATAATTGCTTTACAAAATTTTGTGGTTTTCTGTCCTACATCATTAGAATCAGCCATGGTACACCCATGTCCCCTCCCTCCTGGACCTCCCTCCCCTCTCCCTCCCCACCCCACCCCACCCTTCAGCCTGGCGCAGAGCCCCTGTTTGAGTTCCCTGAGCCATACAGCAAACTCCCACTGGCTGTCTACTTTACATGTGGTATTGTGAATTGCCATGTTACTCTCCATACACCTCCCCTTCTTCCTCTTCCCCTCCCACTGTGTCCATAGGTCTGTCCTCTATGTCTATTTCTCCATTGCTGCCCTGAAAATTAATTCATCAGTGCCATCTCTTCAGATTCCACATATATGTGTTAGTTATACGATATTTATCTTTCTCTTTCTGACTTACTTCATTCTTTATAATAGGTTCTAGTTTCATCCACCTCATTAGAACAGATTCAGATGTGTTCCTTTTTATGGCTGAGTAGTATTCCATTGTGTATATGTACAACAGCTTCTTTATCCATTCATCTGTCGATGGACATCTAGGTTGCTTCCATGTTCTAGCTATTGTAAATAGTGCTGCAGTGAACATTGGGGTACATGTATTTTTCAGTTTTGATTTCCTCAGGGTATATGTCTGGGAGTGGGATTGGTGGGTCATATGGTGGTTTTATTCCTAGCTTTTTAAGGAGTCTCCATACCATCTTCCATAGTGACTGTATGTTTACATTCCCACCAGCAATGCAAGACTGTT
This sequence comes from Cervus canadensis, assembly GCF_019320065.1. Taxonomy (NCBI): domain Eukaryota; kingdom Metazoa; phylum Chordata; class Mammalia; order Artiodactyla; family Cervidae; genus Cervus; species Cervus canadensis. The sequence continues at coordinate 19,204,187 of NC_057407.1, read as the reverse complement.
CCCTTTTCTCCAAACCCTCTCTAGCATTTGTTGTTCATAGACTTTTTGATGATGACCATTCTGACTGGTGTGAGGTGGTATCTCATTGTAGTTTTGATTTGCATTTCTCAAATAATGAGTGATGTTGAGCATCTTTTCATGTGTTTGTTAGCCATCTGTATGTCTTCTTTCAAGAAATGTGTCTTCAGGTCCCTTTCCCATTTTTTGATCGGGTTGTTTGCTTTTCTGGTATTGTATGAGCTGCTCGTATATTTTGGAAATTAATTCTTTATTAGTTGTTTCCTTTGCTATTATTTTCTCCCATTCTGAGGGTTGTCTTTTCACCTTGTTGGCAGTTTCCTTTGCTGTGCAAAAGCTTTTAAGTTTAATTAGGTCCCACCATGTTTTGAATAGGTAGGATGGAGAATGTGGTCCAGGCTTCAAGGCCAGTCAGATCTCTTCTCAAGCTAGTCTTCTTTTCACCAGGTGCTTCCTGCTGGTACTGAGGCCACTCGGGGTTTAGATCTGCCAGAACCTGTAAGAAGATGCAGGAATCTTGCAGTTTAAAAATAATGTAACCAAAACATCTCATCTTGTATATTTATTTTCAAACTGTTCAAAATTGTTCTGTGATTTCTTTTTTTCCCAGAATGTTCTCCTTTTATCCCTAGTGTGTAAAGGTGTATGCTGTTTTCTCTCCTATACACTCCTCCTCTTCAATTCCTTCTTTTTCCCCAAAGCATTCTTTATCATCTCTATAGATAGCTCTCCTAAGAGTGCTCAACCAAGTACCTTTAATAGGCAGTCAACCAACCTAATTTAATCAGAAAAGATGAGGCCGCCTCAGCAGCAGGTCTAGGATTTTGATATGGAAAGGGCACCACTCTAACAAGATTGCTGTTCCCAACGCCCCACACCTCCACAGAACGTGTCAGGGTCACTGGGCTACTCTGTACCCATTTGGTAGGTAGAGAGGCATGGTCTCTGCCGGCTTTTGTGAAAGGCATCTATCACATTCCAGGTCTCCATCTTGTCTGCAGAGTTCCACGCTTACATCCCCGTTTGTCTCCTTGCTCTAGGGTTTTCCACGGGGCTCAGTTTATTACACATCTCTCCTTCAGGCTCACTCAGCTTTTGTCTGTCTTTTACATGTAGGGTGAGAAGGTTTTGGTTTGTTTATTTTCTGTTTATTTTCTTAAAATTGTACTGAGCTTTTGGTTTTTATGTGATTAGGTTTTATTTTTACTCTTTTCTTTTAAGAAACAGCAACACCACTGTAGGAATGTTTAATTTGTTTTCAAGTACGTGTAATGTTTTTATGTTGTAAATATAACATTTTTAATGTTTATATCTTTGATATGTCTTGAATGTATTTCAAATAAGATCTGAGACAGAGATCAAATTTATTCTTTTCAGTGGCTTCCTGGTCCCAAATGCCATTTGCTGATTATTTTCTCCCCACAGATCTGAAATGCCGTCTTTACCATCTACTATTTTTCTCTGTGTTTGAGTCAATTTTCCTTCGGGTCATATGCAGCTACAATATTATTTTAATCCCTATGGTTTTATATTTTTGCATGTGAGCCATGAAAATCACCTATATGTTCCTACAGTACATTCATTTCAGGTCAGCAAACTTTCTAGTAGAAAGGCTTTGGGTGTCATAATAGGTGACAACCTGCCCCTCCCAAAGGAACAGGCGAACCAACAAATGGATACTAAGGTTCAGAAAACTTTCTTCTTTCTAACTTGAAGCCTTTCTTCAGAAAAGCCTCTTTCTGAAGCCTCTAACAAAGTGGGTTATGTGAGCATTACTTAAGTAGGCGTGAGTTTCTGTGTCCCTCTGTCACTGTCCCTTTGACTCGCTAGTGTAGATGCCGACTCTGCAGTGTGGGTCAGCGTGCTGGTCTCTGGTTCATCTCTGGCTGACTCTCATAGGAAGGGACCTTTTTTTTCTTTTCCTTGTAGGATAGCACCTCACTTAAGCTAGGAAGGAGGTGTCAGGAAGACCCTGCCTCCAGGAAACAGCAAATCCTCAGTGAGATTTGCTTAGCTTTTAGGAGAAAAAACAGAAAACAAAACCACGAACTTTACAGTCTCACTAAGTGTTTTTATTGTGACTATCTTTTCCTGCTTTTGGAGTGCTGTGTACATTATCTGTGACCATTTCTCACCTATTTTCTTTCAGTTCTCTTTCTTTCTAGCTTCCCACTTTCTGGCCATCAGGCACTTCATGTGTCACTTCTGAGCACATTATCGCACCCAGCTCAGAAAAGCAGATCTGACTGTTCTAAAGGCAACAAAAATAGCAGAGTAAGAAGAGAATATGGGACATTATTTTGGTTCTGTGATGTCATCAGTCAATCAGAATCTGAATTTCCAAGTGTTGTTTGCAGCCTTGTTTAGGATTGTGGTATTTTGACTGGTTGGCTTCTGCATGATGTTCTAGAATCATTCATTCTTCTCAAAATAGTTTTTCCCTACTGAGAAGCAGCTGACTTAATAGCAACATGTTTCACATCTGAGTGGGAGCTGTTATTAACTGACCTCAGATGGATTCCGGGGCAAGAGTGGGCTCTTTGGTTTTGTTTTGTTTTTTTCTCCTCTTTGAAGTTTGGAGAGGTGACTGCTTAGTGCAGACATGGCTCCCATCTCTAAGTTTCAGTTTTGCTGCAAAAGTGCTAGATTATCAAGAACTTATCCAGCTCCCAGGAATATAGACTATTTCAGTTTAGATTTCATCAGAACAACTTTTTCAGACCTCAGCAAAGTATTCTTCTGAAATGGAAAATCGTGAGTCAATGTCAGAGAGAATGGAAACCTATTCATGTCACTTCTAAAACCTTCCCATTCAATTAAACCCAATCTCAACCAAAATCTAGTCAATTCAGTAATGACCACGGACATAGGTAAAACGTTGGCACTGGTGTTTATAGGCCACATCTTGCAATAATGCTGATGTGTTAGCAGGGATTCAGAAGTCATTTTTCTGTAGTCATTTATAACCTGCTCATAAGAAAGAAGATGGCCAGGGTGGGGGTCGGTGGTGGGGGGGTGCTGGGAAGGGAAGCATAGCTATACTTCCCTGGTTGCTCTGCCTATAACAGGAGACCCGGGTTAGATGCCTGGGTCAGGAAGATCCTCTGGAGGAAGGAATGACTACCCACTCCAGTATTCTTACTGAAGAATTCCATGGGCAGAGGAGCCTGGTGCGCTATAGTCTATGGGGTGGCAAAGAGTTGGACACGCTGAGTGACTAACACTTTCACTTTCACCACGAAGCAAAAATACCCCAGTGTGAAACTAAAAACCTGAATGATTGATTGAGGCAAGGTTTGGGTAAATGATATGCAAATTAAAACATTAAGAGAGGGACTTTCAGCAAAATGGCATTGCCATGTGTAGTTTATTTGCTTAAAAGGAATTTTTAAAATATGATGAATAATACAAAAAGAGAGTCACAAAAAGACTGAGATCTAATTGTGTAATATAAGCTTTTCTTTCTTTTCCCCCACCTTCTTTCTCCCATCCTCAGCCTCTAAATTGAATACCTGCCAGATTTTTTCCCCACCTTTCATTTCTTTGTCTTGTCAGAGGAAAAAGGTCAAAACTGATCACCAACTCTACTTTTTAACAGACAGAAGCCTGTAATTGAGAGTAATTCCTCTGCAATTTTGTAGGCAAGGGCTGCTTCAGGCTGGCTTTAAAAAGCGAGGCTAGGAGAGAAATGCTGGTATTCTGTAAGCGAGTCAACTTTATACAGAGGGCTGCAGATCATTTCTGATTTTTACTGAGATGCAGAAAGCTACAGCGTTCATATTACTGTCCGTCTTTTGGATGAAAAGAAGTGTAATCTATTTTTAACATCTACTGGGGTACCCTGCAGATAAAAAGAAATTGCTTTGTGAGACATGGCCTGATAATATCTCATTTTGAAATTCTGCATTCTTAAGAACACTAAGTGGTTTATTATTACTTCTTTTCTTAAGAAATCTGCATCCCTGTTCAAGATTGAACTTGAGATGAAAACCTTGTGTTTGTCTTTAACAGAAATAGATGCAGTGTTTTTCATCATAATATCACATAGATTGTGATATAATTTACAAATTTTCATTGAACAGAAAAGGGTTTCTGTCAAAATATGAAAGATAATGAAGGCAACACTTACCTCACTATATGAAATTTTGTAAAATCTGTGTTTGTGTCAAACACTTTCTTTGCTCATTAAGGATTTTATGTTTGAAGGAAGGGGCATAATAAAAGGAAGACTTCAGAAGAAAACTTACATATGTCGAATCCAGTTAAACTCCTCATCATATCTCATTTTACAGAACATAGTCAGTCTTCAGTTAAAAAATACAACCCCACCAGAAATGTAATATGTGATAGAAGCCTGTCAGCATCTACAATATAATGTATTCCTTTTTACCAAGAAGAAGGAAAGAAGCTATAAACAGGTTGAAAGTATCTTAATTTGTAGGAACTGAATTCTGTTTTCCTTTAAGGTCATAATGATTAAAAAAAAAAAAAATGAAATTGTCAAGACTCCTTAGCTTCATTGCTGCCTGATACTATCTGATTCCAAGCAGATTTTGCTATGAAATCAGAAGACGGTGCTGAGAAAAGGTGAAAATGGACCAGGTCAGGTCATCAGTTACAGAAAATGTGCTTGGATTTTGCAAAGCTCCATGTAATAACTTTACGTTATTTGGAAAATATATAGGATCATATCAGAGGTCACTTTGAATAACCTTTCTTTTCATTATCATCATCTAATAAGGTTCATCCTAGAGTCATTAAATATAAAAATCTCTAAATAAATAAGTAGAGTTGTGATTTTAAAAGCTCAATTTGGACCACTAAAAGAAGGAGTGATTACCAGTTTTGATCAGTAAGCCTGAATTATAGCATACTTAGAGGAGAGACATGCAAATGAATGAATTAAATTAGGAACACAAATCTCTTCTCAAATCAGCATTTTTGACTGTCAGAACCTGGTCTAGAGTGCATTATTCTTAACAGACTGTGATTTGTATTGAAATAGGACAATGAATCTGTTTATTGAAATTTATTTGCCGCTCGTTGTTGGGTTGTTCTGGCTCCCTGCAGGAACAGGGTGCGTGTAATAGGCAGGGCTGGGGGTTCAGCGGGATGCCTGCATTTTTGTAAGTGATCACATACTCTGCAAACTGAAGACTGATTATGATTAGCATGGGGATGGGATCAGATTCTGCACTTGCTGTTTTACTACGTAGTGATTTGCAGGGAAACCCAGCACCAGTAATTAAAGAATCTTAGGCTTCTCTTCGATGGCCCAATTGAAAAAAAAAACTTACCAACTTTGGTCCTCATAGTAAAATCTCTCATCTAAACTTCAGCCTCATCCCCTTTAAATCTGTATTATCTATGGTTATTTCATCCATCTTTGCTTTCATTTTAACTTCATGAAAGCATTTTAATGATAGGCTTATGATGTGTTGATTCCAATTTGACTTTAGAGGGTTTCACATTTTTCAGGCTGACTCTAGCCATACTTTTTGTTTTGTGTTCTGTGGCTAACATGCAAAAAGAGGAATTGGAAAAAGAATCATAGTCTGCAGCCCTGGATCCCCCACAGGCCCCTCTGAAAGACAGAAAGGTTGCTTTGACCTTGTCTTGGTCTGCATGTTTTCAGCAGGCTCTAATCAGGAACTCTTTCATTTTTTATAAAATGAATTCTACATAGATGTGCACTAGTGAAATACAAAATGATCACCCAGCTTTAGTAAGAAAAAGTAGAAGGTGTCAAAAAAAAAAAGACCCCACTGGAATTTCAATCTCTAGTGTCTCCTAATTTGAAAGAATGTGGGATGTAGGGAGAAAATGAAGAGATGATCATATTTGTTCAAATATAGTTATATATCCCATTTATAACATTCAGGGGCAGGGCATTTTCCACCCTTTTTACAGCTTTTCTGCTCTAATTTTTCTTCCCCACCCTTAGCATTATCAGTTTGACAGCTTTTCTCCTTACTCTCAGAGCTAATGAGGCCCACCTATACTAGCAGAGCATTAATCAGCGATTACGAGTCATTGAGGAGATACAGAACATTCTGTCCATGGCCTAGTTCCATTCTTATTATCTTAACACTCTCGGTCTGACCTGCATACACAGTGATGATGACAGTGACCTGCCATTATCAAGTTGCTCTTGTCTTAAAGTTGAATCTCTTTGTTTTCTTTGATTTTTCACCAATGCTGAACTTTAAAAAAGAAAGAAAGAAAAAAAAAATTTGATTAACCCATGCAAATTTGGCCTTGGACGAAGACATAAAGACAGTTCAAAACAGGAATAGCTAGGCATTTGTATACAAAACTATGAAACTAGACATGGACCTGAAAATGTCTCAAAATTTAATTCAAAGTGGATGAAAGAACTAAATACAAAATGTAAAACTACAAAATTTCTGGAAGAAAACATACAAGAAAAATCTGTGTGGGCTTGGGTTTGGTGATGAGATTATAGATAGAGCATGCAAAGCACAGTCTGTGGAAGAAACATTGGTAAGTTGGATTTTATTAAAATTAAAAACTTCCTTTCAAAAAACACAAATCAGGCATCAGATAAGGGACTTGTGTCCACAATATAGAAAGAACTCTTGCAGTTCAACAGTAACAAATGAGGTTAACTTAAAAATGAGCAAAAGACCTGAATAGACACCTCATTAAAAATATACAGATGGAAAAGACGCCCATATGAAAAGATGCTCAACATCATATGTCGACAGAGAATTGCAAATTAAAACAGCCACCAACACACAGCTATTCAGTTCAGTTCAGTCGCTCAGTCGTGTCCGACTCTTTGCGACCCCGTGAATCGCAGCATGCCAGGCCTCCCTGTCCATCACAAACTCCCAGAGTTTACTCAAACTCATGCCCATCGAGTCAGTGATGCCATCCAGCCATCTCATCCTCTGTCGTCCCCCTTCTCCTCCTGCTCCCAATAGCCTCCCAGCATCAGGGTCTTTTCCAATGAGTCAACTCTTCCACATCAGGTGGCCAAAGTATTGGAGTTTCAGCTTCAGCATCAGTCTTCCAGTGAATATCCAGGACTGATTTCCTTTAGGATGGACTGGTTGGATCTCCTTGCAGTCCAAGGGACTCTCAAGAGTCTTCTCCAACACCACAGTTGAAAAGCATCAATTTTTCGGTGCTCAGCTTTCTTCACAGTCCAACTCTCACATCCATACATGACCACTTGAAAAACCATAGCCTTGACCAGATGGACCTTTGTTGGCAAAGTAATGTCTCTGTTTTTTAATATGCTATCTAGGTTGGTCATAACTTTCCTTCCAAGGAGTAAGCATCTTTTAATTTCATGGCTGCAATCACCATCTGCAGTGATTTTGGAGCCCCAAAAATAAAGCCTGTCACTGTTACCACTGTCTCCCCATCTATTTCCCATGAGGTGATGGGACCAGATGCCATGATATTAGTTTTCTGAATGTTAAGCTTTAAGCCAACTTTTTCACTCTCCTCTTTCACTTTCATCAAGAGGCTTTTTAGTTCCTCTTCACTTTCTGCCATTAGGGTGGTGTCATCTGCATATCTGAGATTATTGATATTTCTCCCGGCAATCTTGATTCCAGCTTGTGCTTCTTCCAGCCCAGTGTTTCTAGACTAGTTAAATTTAAAAAGCTCATACTGCCCTTCCTAGAGTATATTCTAATGGCTGTGTGGTAGCATCTCATTGTTTTAATGAGATGTTGCATGTCTTTTCATATGCTGTGTTCCAATAAGAGAAAGCAGAGTTCCTTGAAGAAATGGCTGATTCTACTGGGGTGAAAAATGTACAAGATGATCCTGGAGCATCTTGTAGTGGCAATAAAGAAGAAAATGCCCCTACCTAAACCCACTGTAATGGGGGTATGGCAAAAGGAAATAGGAACTGACTCAAAGAGCTCATGGTAACCAAAAATGGATCACTCTGAGCAATAAAGTAGTGTTGACTATAACACAAAGAATTAAATAGTTCTATGTGAGTAGATATAGATATAAATAAATGGAAGTGGACAAATCTATGTAGAAAAAGTCTAGATAATTTTTGTAGATATTCTGCCCCCAAGAAAGTGGAGCATAACTCTCCATTCCTTAAGTATGGAATGTTCATAGCGTGTTTTTGTAGTTTTAAAACTACTCTAATATAAAAAGCTTATTAAAAATCAAAAAGAAAGAAAGCAAGCAGGTATCTAGGACCACAGTCGAGCCTGAAAGGAAAGGTGTTTTGTTTTTCTTGCCCATATAAAAGTGATTGGACAAAACTGGGCTTCATTTGGAAACAGTGTTTGGGAGAGAAGTGTTACATCATTTAATCACTGTTTCACAACTTAGTCATTGTCAGTTTTTGAAAACAGTGAGTGGAACATTGGACATATGAGCCTTTGGAATGTTCATTGAAAAGTCCTCAGGGGGTCTGTGGACACCTTTGTTCAAGTTTGTGGAGTATTTGAGTCTATCTGTTTTGATTGAGAACAATGTCAGTCAAGCTTGTGGTGATGGTGCAGACCCCAAACAAAACAAAATAACAGTACTCATCCCCCCATTTTTCTAGATATTTTACTTTTCAATTGGTTGTGTTGAAGATGATGCCTTCTATGAGAGACCATGAGAGAGGAAAGACTGTGTCCTTTTTTCCCTTAAATGCGTCCAAAAGATAGTTCTTGATAAGATCTCCTTGAGAAGGGAGAAACCTCCTTCAGTATTTTCTTTGATTTTAATTTTCTTTAAATTATAATTAATTTAATTTAATAAAATTAAATTAAAATTAATTTAATAAAATTAAATTAAAATTAATTTAATAAAATTAAATTAAAATTAATTTAATAAAATTAAATTAAAATTAATTTAATAAAATTAAATTAAAATTAATAAAAATAAATTAAAATAAAATTTAATATAAATAAAATTAATTAAATTTTAATTTAATTTTTATGTGTACCCCCTCCTTACGCAACATTCCTAGAGAATAACAAAATAAATAACCTACTGACTCTTTTGAGCAAGTTTTATAAAAAGAGCTTTCCTGGTGGCCCAGACAGTAAAAATAAAGAATCTACCTTCAATGCAGGAGACCTGGGTTCAATCCCTGGGTTAGGAAGATGCCCCTTAGAAAAGGGCGTGGCAACCCATTCCAGTATTCTTGCCTATTTCTCTTGCACTGTGGATTTTGGCTGCCATTTATCTATACCCTCACCTATTTCTGATTTTTTAAAAAATATTTTGTTGTTCTTATTTTAATTTCTTGGCTGTGCCACATAGTGTGTGGGATCTTAGGGCCTGACCAGGAATTGAACCCACATCCCTTGAATTGGAAGCACAGAGTCTTAACCAGTGGACCACCAGGGAAATCTCTGATTATTATTTTTTTAATCATAGTGGTGGGTTGGGTTGCTGAGACCTATGCATATGAGGAAAGTAAGAGAAACTAGGGTACAATGAAAAGTTGTGTATCAAGAATAGAATACATGTCACGTTCCTTTTGGAGTGAGACACAGAATAAATTAATCAATACCAATTAAAATATGAAGGGTATAATAGTGTTAGAGTGAAATACTGTGGTAATTCTTTATAGGCTATAAAGAGCTATGGAAATAGAAACTAACATCAATAAATGCTGAAGGAATGCTTTGAAACATTTTAACTTGTCAATATGAGAGCAAGTCACGATTGTATCGACTTTTAATTTCCATTATTACAAAGAGGCTTTGTACTTATTCATCTGTCTTTACCAACAGCCTAGCCTCTGCTCCTCTGCTCCGAGTATGTCACTGGTAACAGGGATGGTTCAGCCTCTTAGCTACATGTCCCTTAGGAGTCCCTTTACCTAAACCTACATTTTCCCATTTTTAAGATGAAGATAATAATCTGGAATCTGTAGAATCATTATGGAGATTAATCTTTTTATTCATAAAGCTCTTTATTTCATGACTTCATGTAGTTGCTTTGTAAGGAGCTCCGTCACTGTGGCAGTTTAATTGACGGTAGTTTTAAAAGATTGTGATTTTTTTCCCTAAATCCTATTTTAACATAGGAAATAGAAGAAATTTTAGGATCATGAAGTAGAAGCAGTTGCTTAGTTTGTTTAAAATATATAGAGTATTTTAAATTTTGTACATGCACTCTAAAGTAATATCGGGATGCTTGATGCTCTGTATTTAATTCTTAAACCGAGTCATTTAAAGAGGAATGGTGAGCATTATGCTGGGTCTGCCTGGATGCAGACTTGAATTCCAGATTTCACATTTGGTCTTTTATTTGGGTTCTGAAAAAGAAACGTTCATTATTTTTTTTCTGAAAGAACATCAACACCGACTCAGACCTGAAACCTCCCTACATTCTTACAACGTATTCCCTGCTTTTCTAACAGAGAATTAAAAAAATAAAACAGATGTCCTTTTGAATGCCCACAACAACAAAAAAAGAGTCAAAATCAAAACGAAACTGTTAGAAACAGTACTTCACAACATTTCTTCCAGAGTAGAAAAAATAGTCTTCGGCAGATCCATTCTCTGTTTGATATTGTCTTGGTGAACTTTCCTTCAGCTTCCTTTTCAAGGCTGGGACTAGGATGAGGGTGAAATGTGTAACAGCAGGTGGCCCTTAATTCTGACAAACCCCAACCATCCTGTCATGTTTTAATGATTCTGTTGCAGGTGTGAAAAGTTTTTCCCTTCCTCCTTTTTATAACTTGAGCATACGTTGAGTTATTTTTGTGCAACAGCATGATAAATTTCTCTACTTTTCATTTATAACTAGACTCACTTCACCCCCTCCCTACCCCGATCTTCCTAGTTAAAAATTACTTGAATATTACCATGTGCATTTTCTACTGAAGGGCTTATGGGCTTAGGGGCAAATCTTTATAGATGACCTTGGTAGCTGTGCGGGCACTGCTCCAACCTATCTGGAGACTGCTTTTTCCCATTCCATTTCATGGATTTTCCATTGGCCATGTATAGAGTCCTATGGAAGATGGCACCAAAGTTGGGGCCCTCCCTTAAAGAATTTAGAATTGTGGCTTAGATTCCATTTCGAATTGACTTGGTCTCACGTATGAGAAGGGAGATTTGCTGGAGAGTTACTGGTCAGCAGATGAAGGAAAGTGGTATAGGGTGACTCAGATGCCAGAAGGAGATGAAAGATGGCTTGAGTTTTCTTTAGTGTTCCAAAATCTTGTTGTACCTTAGGCCAGACTGTTGCCTTTTTTTCCTGTTGTTGGATTTCTTAAATCTAAAGTATCCTTTTGCCTGTTTCTTATAAGTGAAAGAAACTTGTATTGCAAAATGATATTTGAGGTTCTGTAGCAGTATATTTTAATTTCTACAGCTTCTTCTGTCTTGGCATGCCATTCTTTAATAAATGACATGTCCTCCAAAAACCTCATGTTGATTTACTTTGGCATGTTCTAAGAAGACAAGGTCACAGAACAAGTTGGATTTCCATTTAAATGGTTTTCTTCATTATACTAAAGGGGACAGTTGGGAGCAGAGGAAAAGCACTAACAATGGTGTGATGTCACACAGGACAGCTCTTTCAGAATGTTTAGTTTTATAGAAATCTGGGTGATCCGTGGAGAGATTATACCTGTGTGATCCAGGAAATGGTGTATAAGGCTTTCAGATTCCTGCCTTGTCATCTCTTGGCCATATGACCTTGAGTGGGTTGTATGGCATTCCTGAACTTTGGTTTCCTCTTCTGCAAGGAAGAGACTGTTGATACAAACCATAGAATCATGGTGATGATTTACACCTTTGAGAATGGCTGTAAGTGGAGTGCCACTACACAGAAGATGGTGTGTAGATCATCTTTCTTGCCCCTGTTCTTGTTTTCAGTAGATCTTTCTTGTTTGCCCATAAACAGCTAAGTCTGAGGAATATTTGGCCTCTTCTGCTCTCTCTCTGCATACCTACTATGTCTTAAGAGTCTTACAGTGTAATTATCTCAGTGGTACTTCAGTATATCCTAAATCTCACATCGTACTCTAGATGCACAATAATAATTGGACTTTTATAGAGAGAACAAAGGAAAGGTGGCTTCAAGACCAAACAGTCTGGGAGAATGTTGAAGCAAAATCTGATTTCTTTACTTTGGAACTTCTCAGAGTTTTTAATATGCTCCTTCCTTGGTAAATATCCTGAAAGAGAATTTAGTATCTGAAATTTCCTACCATATTTGATCTGCAAGTGCCTTTCTTCAAGATACATCTTATGGGACAAGAATGCTGAAGAAGAGTTTTGTTTTTGTTTTTGTTTTTTTTTTAGGGGAAGAATAAATCCTTGTGAATTAAGTATATATAAAACTCAGAGTTAATGAGGTATATTTGGCTTGACATATCTGTGCTTTTTAAACTAGTGATGGTTTTCCCCTGGTAACCGTTTTGGGAAGTTTACAATTGTTAAGTGAAGAGATAGACTTCATCACAAGTGGTATACACTGAATAAGCAAGTGGGAATAAGAAACTTCAGTTGCATCTTTGGCACTAATCAACCCCTTGTCCTTCCTCAATTCTCTTAAATTCTTCCTTAGCAGAAATTTCTCCTTTTGATGTTCTGTAAAGTAGATCATTGGAGCACTTTATGTTAAATCTAAGTCTACAAGGCTACAACTTGGTGTGAAACCAAATCTAATCTCATTCCCATAGCTCAGACTGTTTGTCTTGAATGATACTGTTAACCCCGAGGAGTTGTCAGCAACCAAATACGCCTGGGGACTTTGATTATGTGTCTCCTCTCAGATTCACTGCTCTGACCCAGTCCAACTTGTACCAAAATGGGACTGGGATCCAGCAAAGGAAATAATGCTGTTTTTGTTGGAGTCATTTCTAGGGGGAAAAAGAAAAACCTTGGTAGAAAGAGAGCTCTTCATCTGAACCTGCGAAAGATGAGACTGTCACAGGTTTGGCATAATTATGTCTCAGCTGACATTGTTGCATGCATAGTCATATAGTATTACCTTAGGAAGTGATTCAAAAAGCACTCATCTCAAGGTGCAAAACATCAGTGCTAAAATCTGTACTTTCAATAAACACCTTCCTCTATGGTGTGTTGTGAGGTGGAATTTGTCTGTTTGTCAGCCCTGGTAAGCCTGTTCTGTTCTGACCTACTGCTGTGTGAAGGGACTGCATTTAGAAGCATAGCTTATCCTTCAGGTTTTGTGTCGTTGTGTTTTTTAATTGGAAACTACAGTGTTAGGGAGAAATTGATTATAAGTGATTCCTCTGGGTTACCAATATCTCTGTTAATACATTCAGTTTTGTCTCAGTCCATTGTGCGAGTACATTTGTCAATCATTTTAATTTTTTCTGCATTAAGCAACTCACTGCTGTCAGATTCTAGGTCAACTTTCCTAGCCTTCGTTTTGTTTTCATTTTGGTCTTGGTTTATTATATCATTGTCTCCTCCTTTTATTTAATAGCAAGTGTTTAGTTTTCTGTGTAGCATTTCTAGTTCCTGGGATGCGTGTAATTTGTGATTTTGTACATAAGTTCACAGAGGTCCTTGTGAGCTGCTTGGGCATGCTTTCTCCCTTCTGATTTTTCATCATCTTCTCCCTGGGAGCATCCCATCTCCTTATGAACTTTTCATTGCCTCTTGCTATCTTATTTTTTAATTTGTTTCCTGTTTCTGGTCTTCTCCTTTGGATTTCTTGCTCTTCCTTGCTTGGCCTCCCGCATTTTCTTTCCATGACCTCTCTTCCCGCAGTTTGAAGACTCAGAGAAAGCAAGAGGGATTCTCATTTCCAAGGAACCAATTTTATGACTTGACATAGAAGTCCACAGCTGGATGTCCAGTGACACAAGATCACTGCAGCTCTTTACGTTAAACCAGCTTCCTGAATATGTGAAATGTCTTAACGTTCCTGTTCGCATCTACCCATACTCATCTCTGTTAGGTGGCCGCATCCTGGGGAAAGCTGGCTCCCCAAGACTCTGCAAATCCCTGGGACTCCAGCCACCCGCCTTACCATGAGCTCTCTGGTTTACTTGACTTGCATTTTCCTCACCTTGATTGCCTAGAGGATTGTCTCTTTCCCTGTGGCAGTTACCAGATGTTTATTTATACATGACAAGGCCTCACAGTTTGTGGAATTAGCATTTCAACACTTTCATAAAGCTATTTTGATTGTCTTTATGAAAAGCAGTTTAGTTTTGCTTGAGAGTATTTCCACATTCTTTACTTGTTAATATCTGACTAGTCCACAGAGATTATCCCTTGGGCTTTGTCAAGGTCACTGTTTCTTTGTTTCTCTCAAGCTTCTCTGTCATCACATGGTACTATTTAAATCTAAACCTAAATAGGTAACTGTTGAGTAAAATAAATTTTTTGTTTGGTATCATTAGCCCTGTTTCACATACACAAGATATACACTATGTCCAGTGGCTATCATTTTGGACAGGACAAATATAGAATGTTTCTGTTATCACAGAAGGTTCTGTTGAAGTGCTCTGCTAAAGACTGAGTCGTGTTTTATCTGAGCTGAATCCAGTAATTAATATTCATCAAGTCCACTGGCTTCTGCTAGCTTGAAGGTATGCCATTGTTAGTTGCTTTGAGTCTCATTAATACTTTGACTTCTAAGTCGATGACTGCTTTGTTGGTGATTCCCTGTTTTTTCCTAGTTTTATTGAGATATAATTGACATGTACCATTGTTTATATTGAAAGTGTACAATGTGATGATTTCATATACACGTAGTTTGTGAAATAATTACAATAGAGTTAGTGAACACCTCCATCACCTCATACAATAGCTTTTGTTTTTTTTTTGGTGTGATGAGAACATTTAAAGTTTACTCTTAGCAACATCCATGGTATAGAATACAATATTGTTAACTATAATGGAAATTTGTTATCCTTTGTCCACCATCCCCTCATTTTCCCCACCCCTAAGCCCCTGGAAACCAACATTATACACTCCTCCTGTGAGATCAGCTGTTTTAGATTCCACATATAAGTGGTATCTTACTGTGTCTGACTTATTTCACTTAGCATAATTTCCTCAGGGTTTTTCCATATTGTCGTAAATGACAGGATTTCTTTCTTTCTCATGGCCAAATAATATTTCAGTGTTTATACATACCAAATCTTCTTTATCCATTCATCCAAAGATAGACATTTAGGTTGTTACAATATCTTGGCTATCATAAGTAATGCTGCATCTAATGTAGGGTCTCTCATGCCTCTTTGGGGTAAAGGTTTTATTTCCTTTGCTATATACCCAGAAGTGGGATTGCTGCATCATGTGGTAGTTATATTTTTAATTTTTTGAGAAACTCCCATACTGTTTTCCACAGTGGTTACACCAATGTACATTCTTGACAGCAGGGCACAAGGGTTCTCTTTTCTCTGTATCCTTGCCAACACATAATCTCTTGTCTTTTTTGTGTGATAGTCATTCCAACAGGTATGAGGTGACATCTCATTGTCCCCTGATGCTTTTTCTTCTCTTAGTCTAAGCTAAAAGTTTGTGATTTTGTTTTATCTTTTTTGAAAAACAGGTTTAGAGTTTGTGTTTTTTCTCTTTTCCCCTATTGTTTTTCTGGGTTCAGTTTATTTCTGCTCTAATTTTTGTTATTTCCTTCCTTTTCCTAACTTCAGACTCTGTTCCAATCTTTTTAGTTCTTGGGATGTAATGCTAGGTTATTTGAGATCTTTTTATTTTCTTATATTTATTTATTGCTATAAATTTCCCCTAAAGAACTGCTTTTGTAGCACCTTATAGATTTTGTGTACTGTGATTCTGTTTTCATTTGTTTTGAGATTTTTAAAAAAATTTCCTTTTTTATTTTTCTCTTTGACTGGTTGGTTATTTAGAATGTTACTGGTTAGTTCCCACATGATTTTAGATTCCTCAGCTTTCCTCCTATTAGTTAGTAATGTCATACCATTTTAACATTACTTGGTGTGATTTCCATCTTCTTAAATTTGCTGTCTAGTTTTGTACTAATGCCATCTTATTGTTTTCTAGCTCTTTTGTCATTATCTTGTTCCTTTCTTCCTTACTTACTCTCCTTTTTTGTGAATTGATGACTTTCTGTAGTGGTATGTTTTGATTCACTTCTCTCTATCCTTTGTGTAGCTGCTACAGTTTCTTGCTTTGAGGTTATTATTAGGCTTATATAAGGCATCTTATAGATATAACTCTAAGTTCAGTTCAGTTCAGCCACTCAGTCGTGTCCGACTCTTTGCGACCCCATGAATCACAGCATGCCAGGCCTCCCTGTCCATATAGTCTATTTTGTGCTGATAAGACCTTAGTTTCAACCACAAACAAAATTTTACTCTTTTACTCTCTCTCTCGTGTGTTTTTGATGTCACCATTTACCTCTTTTTATATGGTGTATTCATTAACAAATTATTCTAGATACAGTTATTTTAATACTTTTCTTCATTAGTCTTTTTACTAAAGTAGCTAACACACTACTGTATTGGAGTATTCTGAATTTTACTGTGTACATACATACCTTTTTCAGTGTGAAACAATATTTTCATGTTATTAATTAATGTCCTTTTGTTCCATCTTGAAGAACTCCTTTTTGCATTTTGTGATACCCTAATTCTTAAAGGAGATGAAGATTTTTACCCTGTTGCACCTCTGAAAAATTGTGCATTTCTTATCTTCATCATCCTTTGTGGAATATATAATAAACTAAATTTTTGTTTTCTATCTGCTCTCTTTTTTTCCTGGGGTATACTTTCTAATTTTGCTAACATTGCTATTTAGACCTTCCAAGGAGCCATTATATTGTGTAAAACTAATTTAGTCTTTTTATTTAGTTTTACCTTTTCCTACCTCCTCTCCACATCTTCCAGTTTCTAAGATACCAAACTAGGAACAGTTAGTGTGTGGAATTATGGTATTATCTCAGGCCTTGAGATACCCCATAGCACAAGCTAAGTACCAAGTGATCATTTCCAGGCTGGTAACAGAAGGTTCACCCTACTGAAAATTTCATATTTTCCTCTTTAGGTGCTCAGGTAACAGTTTTATATTTAATGTAGCAATATGTCTAGCTTAGCTTTGTGCAGTTTTACTGTGTGGACACCCAGTGTACTGTGCCCTGATTATCTAGGTTCTAAAACTTCATGTTAATAAATAGCTCTTTGGGGAAAGGCAGGGATTTTTATCAATATGCAGCATTACCATTATTGGGTTCCCTGGATGGGTTGACATAGTGTCATTGTTACAGAAGATAAACTTTGAAGGAGCATTTGTGGAGCAGCTGACAATGGATGTTAGAACAATAGCTCAGGATTTCATGGTGGCTTAATCATTATCCACCCCCATCCTCTCATTCAGCCAGCCAAACTTTATTTCTTAAACTTTACTACATGCCAGGCACATCCCAGTGTTTTCTACTGAGGTGATTCAAAGGCTAGAGGAAACAATGACAGTGAAAAGAAGTGAGTGCCATGATGAAGGGGAAATGTGCAAGGTCTACGCCCTAGACCTGTGACCTGTGTAGCTGCCCAGGGCCCCAGGTTTAGAAGAGTCCCCCACTTGACTCAATGCCCACTGTCACTGCCTTGATATTTTTAAGAATTTTGAACAAGAGGCCCCAGATTTTCATTTTGTACCAAGCTCTCCAAATTATGTTGCCCATTTTGGAACAGTATTGTAGTGGGATGTGAGAGGGTTCCTTAGTCCAGCTGTGAAGGATTTGGAAAGGCATCCTGGAGGAAGTGACATCTGCATTGAGATGTGAAGGGGAAAAAAATTGGTCCAACAAAGAACAGTGACAGAGAGAACCTCATAACAAGCTGTAGGTGGACAGAGCAGACCCGTAATGTTACTGGTGAGTTTCACCAAACTATTATGCCTCCATCTTTTTTAAAAAAAGTTATTGATTTTTATTTACTTATTTGGATGCACTGGGTCTTAGTTGTGGCATGTGGGCTTTTTAGTTGCAGCATGTGGGATCTAGTTCCTTGACCAGGGATTGTACTTGGGTCCCCTGCATTGGGAGCATGGAGTCTTAGCCACTGGACAACCAGGGAAGCCCCTTTGCTGCCATCTTCATCTTAGAAATGTACTTGTCTCATGGACCTACCCTTAGAGGCCAGCAGTTTTTACCCTTTGATTTCTTTTTGTATGGGCTTCCCTTGTGGCTCAGCTGGTAAAGAATCCCCCTGCAGTGCGGGAGACCCAGGTTTGATTCCTGGGTTGGGAAGATCCTCTGGAGAAGGGAATGGCTACCCACTCCAGTATTCTGGCCTGGAGAATCCCATGGACTGCATAGTCCTTGGGTCACAGAGTCAGACATGACTGAGTGACTTTCACTCATTCTTTGTATGGCTGTCTTTCTTCAGACATGACCTGTAAGATTGATCAGGCTATAATATATGACTTTTTTCATAGGCACAGTTACAACCCAAATGTTGACAAGGGCCTGTTGAGTGAATGAACAATTAATTAAGTAGGCCTTCTGAGGTCTGTGATACACTGAAAAGACTTTCTTCCTTCAAGGATTCAAAGCACACAGCAAACTCAGCCAGAACTTCCATTACTCCAAAGAGAGTAGGAAGCCTGAATTCTTACATAAAAATTTCTCATTTTATATTAGCTACTAATGTAAAACATTTACACATACTGATGGCCAAATAGAACTTGTCTGTTGGCCAGTATTATCCTTGCTAACAGCACGTTAACCCTAAAATCCTTTCTGAGAGGAACTAGAATGTTCTTCCCACTTCTTTACAGATATAGGCTTCTTGTACAGAGGGCGGATTTCATTTTTCCCATTTGCATTTTCAAAAGATAACCTTTACTTCAGGCTTGGAAACAGCCTTTTATATAGGTTAGAGATTATAAGCATGGACCTTGATACCACACACCACATAAAAATTAATTCAAAGTAGATTAATGACTAAATATAACATCTAAAACCATGAAAGTATTAGAGGAAAAAACAGGAAAAATCATCATGACCTTGGATTTGATGATGGAGTCTTCTATGTGATACCAAAAGCATAGGCAGCGATCCTTCAGCTCTACCACCTCCCACCTCCTTTCCCTCCTCCGTCAGTAACTTCTTCCCTGTTCACTCAGCGTCAGCCCCTGCATGCCCGCTCTTATTCTGTTCAAGATGATACATTGTACAAGTAGAAGTGTTTTCTTTATTTTTTGTTTCCTTTTCATGTGTTATCTGTGTGAAAAGTATTATAAGCCTATTACAGTACAGTTAGTTGGGTAACTGGGCTTCTGAGGTGGTGCTAGTGGTAAAGAATCCACCTGCCAGTTCAGGAGACATAAGAGACGTGGGTTCCATCCCTGGGTCCGGAAGATCCCCTGGAGGAGGGCATGGCAACCCACTCCAGTATGCTTTCCTGGAGAATCCCATGGACAGAGGACTCTGGCAGAATACAGTTCACGGGGTCACAAAGAGTTGGACATGACTGGTGCGACTTAGCACAGCACAGAGTTGAGTGCCTAGACTAAGTTGTTGGACTTATAAACAAATTGGACTTACAAATGCACTCTCAGAAGGAAACTTACTTTGTATGTAGGGCACTTAGATAATTTAGGTGGAGCAAGGATAGCATTAGGCAGAACTTTCTATATCAGTTCTATTGAAATGTTAATTTTCAACAGAAAATATGTTGAATTTAACCAGTTCTTTTTTTTTTTTTTAATTCTTTAATGAAGAAATTGAACCCTTGTTATCACTCCCAGGATAAAGACCTCTGTCCTGAAGCATCCTAGAAGGTCTTACCAAAGCCTTTCTTTCCCATCTCACACCAACTTTGTCTTGGTGTCCCGACACTGGCCACTTGTTCCCACCACAGAGTTTGTGTAGCTGCTGTTCTTTCAATTCACTTCAGTTGCCCAGTCATGTCTGACTCTTTACAACCCCATGGACTGCAGCACCCCAGGCTTCCCTGTCCATCACCAACTCCTGGAGCTTACTCAAACTCAAGTCCATCGAGTCGGTGATGCCATCCAGCCATCCCATCCTCTGTTGTCCCCTTCTCCTTCTGCCCTCAATCTTTCCCAGCATCGGGGTCCTTTCAGATAACTCAGTTCTTCTCATCAGGTGGCCAAAGTATTGAAGTTTCAGCTTTAACATCAGTCCTTCCAATGAATATTCAGGACTGATTTCCTTTAGGATGGACTGGTTGGATCTCCTTGCAGTCCAAGGGACTCTCAACAGTCTTCTCCAATACCATAGTTCAAAAGCATCAATTCTTCAGCACTCAGCTTTCTTTATAGTCCAACTCTCACATCCGTACATGACTACTGGAAAAACCATAGCTTTGACTAGACAGATCTTTGTTGGCAAAGTAATGTCTCTGCATTTTAATGTGCTGTCTAGGTTGGTCATAACTTTTCTTCCAGGGAGCAAGCATCTTTTAATTCATGGCTGCAGTCACCATCTGCAGTGATTTTGGAGCCCCAAAAATAAAGCCTGCCACTGTTTCCATTATTTCCCACATGTATTTGCCATGAAGTGATGGAATTGGATGCCATGATCTTTGTTTTCTGAATATTGAGCTTTAACCAACGTTTTCACTCTCCTCTTTCACTTTCCTCAGGAGGCTCTTTATTTCTTCACTTTCTGCCATAGGGAAGGTGTCATCTGCATATCTGAGGTTACTAATATTTCTGCCTGCAATCTTGATCCCAGCTTGTGCTTCATCCAGTCCAGCGTTTCACATGATGTACTCTGCATATAAGTTAAATAAGCAGGGTGACAATATACAGCCTTGACGTACTCCTTTTCCTATTTGGAACCAGTCTGTTGTTCCATGTCCAGTTCTAGCTTTTGCTTCCTAATCTGCAAACAGTTTCTCAAGAGGCAGGTCAGGTGGTCTGATAGTCCTGTCTCTTTCAGAATTTTCGCAGTTTATTGTGATCCCCACAGTCAAAGGCTTTGGTGTAGTCAATACAGCAGAAGTAGAAGATTTTCTGAAACTTTCTTGCTTTTTCAATGATCCAGCGGATGTTGGCAATTTGATCTCTGGTTCCTCTGCCTTTTCTAAAACCCACTTGAACATCTGGAAGTTGATGGTTCATGCATTGTTGAAGCCTGGCTTGGAGAATTTTGAGCATTACTTTGTTAGCATGTAAGATGAATGCAATTGTGGAGTAAGAAATTCTTTGGCATTGCCTTTCTTTGGGATTGGAATAAAAACTGACCTTTTCCAGTCCCGTGGCCACTGCTGAGTTTTCCAAATTTGCTGGCATATTGAGTGCAGCACTTTCACAGCATCATCTTTCAGGATTTGAAATAGGTCAACTGGAATTCCACTAGCTTTGTTTGTAGTGATGTTTCCTAAGGCCGACTTGACTTCACATTGCAGGATGTCTGGCTCTAGGTGAGTGATCACACACCATCATGATTATCTGGCTCATGAAGATCTTTTTTGTATAGTTCTTCTGTGTATTCTTGCCATCTCTTCTTAATATCATCTGCTTCTGTTAGGTCCATACCGTTTCTGTCCTTTATTGTGCCCATCTTTGCATGAAATATCCCCTTGGTTTTTTTTTTTTATTATTATAAACATTTATTTTCTGCCATCTGATTTTCTTGAAGCGATCTTTAGTCTTTCCCATTCTATCACTTTCCTCTATTTCTTTGCACTGATCACTGAGGAAGGCTTTCTTATCTCTCCTTGCTATTCTTTGGAACTCTGCATTCAAATGGGTATATCTTTCCTTTTCTCCTTTGCTTTTCGCTTCTCTTCTTTTCACAGCTCTTTGTAAGGTCTCTTCAGACAGCCATTTTGCTTTTTTGCATTTCTTTTTCTTGGGGATGGTCTTGTTCCCTGTCTCCTGTACAATGTCACAACCTCCGTCCATAGTTCATCAGGCACTTTGTCTATCAGATCTAGTCCCTTAAATCTAATCTCAGTTCCTCTGTATAATCATTAGGGTTTTGATTTAGGTCATACCTGAATGGTCTAGTGGTTTTCCTCACTTTTTTCAATTTAAGTCTGAATTTGGCAATAAAGAGTTCATGATCTGAGCCACAGTCAGCTCCCGGTCTTGTTTTTGCTTACTGTTTAGAGCTTCTCCATCTTTGGCTGCAAAGTATATAATCAGTCTGATTTCAGTGTTGACCATCTGGTGATGTCCATGTGTAGAGTCTTCTCTTGTGTTGTTGGAAGAGGGTGTTTGCTATGACCAGTGTGTTCTCTTGGCAAAACTCTATTAGCCTTTGCCCTGCTTCATTCTGTACTCCAAGGCCAAATTTGCCTGTTAATCCAGGTGTTTCTTGACTTCATACTTTTGCATTCCAGTCCCCTATAATGAAAAGGGCATCTTTTTGGGGTGTTAGTTCTAGAAGGTCTTGTTGGTCTTCATAGAACCATTCAACTTCAGCTTCTTCAGCATTACTGATTGTGGCATAGACTTGGATTACCGTGTTATTGAATGGTTTGTCTTGGAAATGAATAGAGGTCATTCTGTCATTTTTGAGATTGCATCCAAGTACTGCATTTCAGACTCTTTTGTTGACTATGATGGTTACTCCATTCCTTCTAAGGGATTCTTGCCCAGAGTAGTAGATACAATGGTCATCTGAGTTAAATTCACCCATTCCAGTCCATTTTAGTTTGCTGATTCCTAAAATGTTGACGTTCACTCTTGCCATCTCCTGTTTGACCATTTCCCATTTGCCTTGATTCATGGACCTAACATTCTAGGTTCCTATGCAATATTGCTCTTTATAGCATTGGACCTTACTTCCATCACCAGTCACATCCACAACTGGGTGTTGTTTTTGCTTTTGCTCCATCTCTTCATTCTTTCTGGAGTTATTTCTCCACTGATCTCCAGTAGCATATTAGGCACCTACTGACTTGGGGAGTTCATCTTTCAGTGTCCTATCTTTTTGCCTTCTCATACTGTTCATGGGGTTCTCAAGGCAGGAATACCGAAGTAGTTTTCCATTCCCTTCTCCAGTTGACCACATTTTGTCAGAACTCTCCACCATGACCTGTCCGCCTTGGGTGGCCCTCTGCAGCATGGCTCATAGTTTCATTGAGCTAGACAAGGCTCTGGTCCATGTGATTAGATTGGTTAGTTTTCTGTGATTGTGGTTTTCAGTCTGTCTGACCTCTGATGGAGAAGGATACAAGGCTTACGGAAGATTCCTAATAGGATAGATTGACTGAGGGGGAAACCGGGTCTTGTTCTGTTGGCAGAGGTCATGCTCAGTAAATCTTTAATCCAATTTTCTGTTGATGGGTGGAGCTGTGTTCCCTCCCTGCTATTCACCTGGGGCCAAACTATGGTGGAGGTAATGAAGATAATGCTGACCTCCGTCAAAAGACCCCATGCATGTACTGCTGCAGTCCATGCCCCCAACCCTGCAGCAGGCCACCACCGACCAGGCCTCCTCTGGAGGCTCCCGGACACCCACAGGCAAGTCTGGGTCAGTCTCCTGTGGGGTCACTGCTCCTTTCTCCTGGGTCCTGGTGCACAAGGTTCTGTTGTGCCCTCCAAGAGACTATTTCCCAGTCCTGTGTAAGTTCTGGCAGCTCTGTGGTGGGATTAATGGTGACCACCTCCAAGAGGACTTATTCCACACCCAAATCTGCTGCACCCAGAGCTCCTGCGGCAGACCACCGCTGACCTGTACCTCCACAGGAGATGCTCAAACACAGTTCTGTCTCAGTCTCTGTGTGGTCCCTGGGTCCTGGTGCACGCAAGGTTTGTTTGAGCCCTTTGAGCGTCTCTGATGGGAATGGGGTTTGATTCTAAATGTGAATTCGCCCCTCCTATCATCTTTCTGGGGCTTCTCCTTTGCCTTTGGACATAGGGTATCTCCTCACAGCCGCTCCAGTGCCTACCGTCTCTGGTATGTAGATTATCCATTCATTAATATCTGCCAAAAATTGGTACTGTGTGGAAGTAATAATTTGTTGTGAGTCATATATAGGAGAATGTGAGTTTTTGTCTGGTGTTTAATCTTTCTGGGACTTTGTTGAAATTTGTTTTATGTTTCATGGCTGTTTTTTTGAAACTGTGAACTTGGGAGATAATTCTTCAGTCAACAAAGATTCATGTTTTTAAAAATATTCTATTCATTCAACAGTTATACACAGTCTTCTCCTATCAGTTATTGTTCTAAGGGCTGGGGGTATACTGATGAGCAGGACATGGTGCCTTTCGTGAGGCTGTTTGTTCTTGTGAAGAACATCCCACATTTTACCTCTTGTGAAATGGATTATCACTTGCAAGTGATAGAAACATAAAAGTTACCTAGACAAACAAAAGAAGTTATCATTTCAAGTACTAAGGACACCTAGCTTCATTCATGGTTGTATTTAGGGACTCATATGTCATCAGGTATCTCTGGCCATCAGGCGTCCCTGGTGACTCAGTCAATAAAGAATCCACCTGCCAACGCAGGAGATGTGGGTTTGATCCCTGGGTTGGGAAGATCCCCTGGAGAAGGAAATGGCAGCCCACTCCAGTATTCTTTCCTGGGAAGTCCCGTGGACAGAGGAGTCTGGCTGACTACAGTCCATGGAGTCACAAAAGTGTCACACATGACTTAGCAACTAAGAAAAACAAAAACAATCTGTGACCCCCTCTCAACTCTACTTTCTTGTGTGATACCTTTGTTCTCTGAAAGTTTTTTCTTTTATGACAACAAAAATGGTCACCTGTCTACATGCCTAGCTGTCACCCTGTCTACTTCCAAATATCATGTTAAACCATCGTCAAGGAAACCTCTCTTCTAATAGCTTCAACCCAATCTCTTAGACCAACTCTTATAGGGGGGATGAGGTCAGAGGAGGACATGTTTCTCTCTGATCCTGTACTTGTGCTTGGAATCCCCCTTCTCAAATTATATGAATTAAGAGTCAGCAAAAAATGATTCTCACCAAGGGAATGACTGCTGATAGATGAATCCATGCTTGATAATCATAAACAGAGCATGTCTATTCAGTGTAGCATTACAATTTCTGGCATTTGTGCTACTTCATTTTTTTTTTTCTTGCTACTTGAAGCAGATTTACAGATTAGTAATATAGGTTATTGCTTTTAGCATTTTTATTCTTCATTTTGCCTCCTGGGGATTATGTTTTCCCTCTGCTGCATTTTTACGCTGAAGTGTGAGTGGCCATGTGGATCCAAGGTCTTCTAACAGCTTAAATATTTCTGCTGAATATCAGGAGGCAATCTGTTTTCTCCTCCCCAGAGGGCTTTTGTGTCCTAAAGATGTGTAAGAGCCCCCACTGTCTTTGACCCTTTATTGATTTGAGAGATTACTTTCTTGAAATATACTGAGGATTATCCTAACCTTTGATGGTAGAACATGGATAGTGATGTTATAAGGGACTTAATACTTTTCTGTTTCTCTGTGAAGTTAGAAAGATTATCTCAATTTGGCTCATAGTTTGTCAGTTTTTAAAAAGTGATTACCCTCCCCAAAAAGTTTTTAGATTTTTGTTACACTTTGCCTTGCCATCCACTGAAGCAAAGAATGCTGTATGTGAATTTTATGAAACAGAAAACATACTTTTGCAGCTTTTATCCATCTTTCTTTCCCTATACACAATGCATGTTTATTTTTACATTGTTTGGGAGGCCCCAAATAATCACACTGCTTTCAAGGGTATTATAGTACCCCACAAGGATTTTTGAGATTCTTCATGTGCATTCCATTTCATTAGAATTCTCTTTTGTCTTTAGATTTAGATTTGTAAAATGGAAAGGACAGGGGCAGGGAAAGTCATGGACTGACTTGTCTGCACATTTTTCCATGACTCTGGTCCTCCTGATTTTGGGCAATCTTTCCATTAGCTGAGGAAGAGTGCTGACCGAAAGCATTTTTTTGTGTTTGGCTGAAGAGATGCCAGTGACAATGTAGGTCATCCATGCAGCTTTACTCCATTTTCAAAGAACCTTCTGAATGTGTTTCAAGTGCTCCTGAAGGTGCTTGAAGTTAGGCAGAGAATAGCATCACACATCCTGCTATGGTCAAGTCAGTGGTTAAGGTTTGATGTCTGCTGGGGTTTGCAGCTCTTTCACCCAACTTTAAACAGGATTCACCAGAGTGGAGGAGAAAAGGAAGAATCTGCAGGGGCTAGACTTCTGTGGCGGAAAGTATCAATCATTATAGAAATAACCTACAACCTCTCAGCTTCCCTGTGTGGTGCCATTGACAAGTCACAGGATATATTCTGTTGCCCAACATAAAAATAATGACATGGATGAAATGTAGGCTAAAGTTCTCAGTCTCACCTTCCAATATCAACACTCTTCCTTTTTTATTTTATCATCCATGAAAGTAAAGCCAGTAATCTAAACCACTATGAATTAGTAGATTTTCTTTACTCCTCCCCTAATGCCCCCACTCTGAGCTCAGGCAACCTCTGGCAGTAAGGCAGTGGATACCTGCTACTCTGAAATCATTTGCAGAGACGATTCCTCTTTGAGTTCTGGCGAGATATACCCAAAAGGTGGTCCTTCACCTTGGAGCTGGCAAGCACAGGTCATTAGCTTGATGGTTGGCATTGGCAGGGATCCACTGACAAGAGCCTTGCATAATCAGAGTGCTCATGAAAACTGTTAGTAGACAACGTACTTGGAAATAAAGGGTGAAATCTGTTCCATGCATTTGATTCATTCCATCAGCCTAATGGTCATAGAGAAGGGGTAGAAGATGACTCTCTGGAGACATGAAGCCTGTCTTCTGTTTCATTCATTCTTCTGAAAGGGGATTCTCAAGTGTTTATTGCCAGTTCTTCCCCCATTGAATGCCAGTGAGTGCTGACTAGGGATTTTTGGAGCCTCCGTCACCATGATCATCAAATGGGAAATAAATTGCTGGTTAACCACAGGGACTTGATCAGTTCAGCAAGATCTGATAATAAATTTAAATTTCTACAAATGTTAATAGCTAAAGTAGGACTCTGATAAAATGTTCATTTTCATAGTAGAATAAGCAGCAGGAGATAGATTTTCCATGAAGTCCACAACAATCAAACATTTTATTTATAAATAACGCAATATTGTCACCTGCAAATTAACCACTGTCCTCCTTTAAAGTTATTGTGATGTCCAAGTACCCTGTGAGTTCTGTGCTTCTATTTCAATTCATTGATGTTTGTTGGATTACGAGTATTACTGATGATGCTGGTGATAATAATAAAAAAAATAATAAAGGTATTTATTGATAAACATACACATTTCAAAATGTAAACATACATGTAAGTATGTATATGTTATATATATATATGTTTGTATGCACAGAGATACACACACTTTGATTTAGAGTGCCTATCAGAACACCAAAAGAGATGTTTCAGACTAGTAAATAGCATATTTTCTCATTCAACAGATATTTATTGAGCCTGTACTGATATTGTTCCAGGAGCTGTGGACACATGTGGGGTTTATAGTAAGGGTGACCATCACAAATTACTTAAATGTTTTCATGTAAGTATTAAGACTAACACTGAGTAGGTTATGGGATAGGGAGTGGAGGCAGAAAGGAGAAGCAGAACTCTTTTAGAAAGGAGAAGCAGAACTCTGACACAAGTGAGGTTTCCCCATGTGAGTAAACTGGGGTGGGAGGGGAGTCTCCCTGGCAGGACTGACTCGTGCAAGGCACTGGGTGTGTTTGATGTATCGGAAGAGCCACAGGTGGTCTCGGAGGAGTATGAGTCAAGTGCTGGACTCCTGGCCACACTGACCCAAGTCACCTCTCCTCTCTTAGGTACAAATCATTTTCACAGATCTTCCCGCTCTTCCTCTCTGCTTCTCATCCCTTTGAAAAATCTTTGTTGTTAATTGAAGCTGATAAGGCACTGCCTTAAGCCACTATCCTCACTGCTGCTGCTAAGTCACTTCAGTCGTGTCTGACCCTGTGTGACCCCATAGACGGCAGCCCACCAGGCTCCCCGATCCCTGGGGATTCTCCAGGCAAGAATACTGGAGTGGGTTGCCATTTCCTTCTCCAATGCATGAAAGTGAGAAGTGAAAGTGAAGTCGTTCAGTCATGTCCGACTCTTAGCGACCCCATGGACTACAGCCCATCAGGCTCCTCCGTCCATGGAATTCTCCAGGCCAGAATACTGGAGTGTGTTGATGTGTCCTCCTGCAGGGATCTTCCTGACCCAGGGATTGAACCCAAGTCTGTTAGCAGGCGAATTCTATACCACTAGTGCCACCTAGGAAGCCCTAAATAGACCTTAGATACTTGTAATGTGGGTTTCTACTAAGCAATAGATAAGAAGAGCACAGTAGGTATGGATTTATAGACTTAGAAAGATGCCCAAGATGTTGAAGAAAAAGTAGTTGCTCTGTGTGTCTGATCCTGTTTATATCATTTGTTGTTGTTTTGTTGCTAAAGTCATGTCCTAGCTCCTCTGTTCATGGGATTTCTCAGGCAAGAATACTAGAGTGGGTTGCCATTTCCTTCTCCAGGGTATCTTCCTGACTCAGGGGTCAAACTTGCATCTACTGCTTGGCATCGGGATTCTTTACCACTAAGCCACCAGGGAAGCCCTATTTATGTCATACACACCCTGAAATTGTTCACTAAGGCCACCTCTGAGTAGTGTGGAGTTTATATTTTTCTTATTATGCTATTCTGTACTGTTTGAAATTTCTTCCAACATACATTTTATGGTTTCTGAGCATATTTATATTTGCATTTTATTCCTTGAGAGTAGTAAATGGTGAGGAAAAAGTATCTCTAAGGAGAGAAGGAGAGTGTAGGAGTGCTTTTCTTCCTTCCCTTATTTGAGCAAAACATAATCTCATGTGATATCCTTTGTCTTCATTTTTGTAGACCTGACAAGGTACTGAGTCTTTTGCAAAACTGTATGGTCTCTTACATTATTCTGAGTAATGCCCACCTATAACCAGTTGGAAATAAAATCACTCATGACAATGAGCTATATGTGCTTTGAATTTCTGGAAGTAACATTAATGGTGTCCCCTACACGCCTCAATGACTCCCACTCACCCTTTGGTTTCATTTTTTAATTCTTAAGTAAGTTCAACACTTTGCAAATGACAGTTATGCTAAAGGCACTGGAGATTGCCGGCATGCAGTGAGCCAGTAGACACATGAAAAGTGTTCTGGTGAGGGAGCACAGGGCCTGGAAATAACAGGGGGGGACCCTCAGATAGGAATTCATTCACTCAGCCAAGACTAGGGGAGCCTGTGTTCTGTGTGAGATGGTCCTCGGCTCAAGTCAGGAGCATCATCAGCTTGCCTGAAACAGCAGGGTTTCCTAGTAACACTGAGCTTGTCATCTGCCTTCCCTTGTCTCATAGTCTCCGCCACTCCCGTCTCACTTCCATCTGGCTTACTTGACTCATGTGGGTTATCCGCCTGACTCTTGAAAATATATGGCTTTCTGATCACTAAATGGGTTTCTGATCACTAATCTAAACTTTGTAAGAACTTAAATTCAATCTGAATAAAACTTGCTTTTGCTTTGTGACCCTGTGTGGCATTTCAAACTCCTGGGTTGTTTTTATCTGGGTTATTTGTCCTAGAAAATTGGTGTCTGAAGTGTCAACATGGCAGAGAAATAGGGGAGTCTTAAGAGTTAAATCAGCATGGCAGTGTAATTGGTCAAAGAGAAACTTTGGTGAAGACAGAATTCTGCCTTCACTGTGCCCTGCAACTGCCCCAGAGCAGGGGTGTAGCCTGCTGGCAGACACCATCAGAGGCAGAGTCAAGATCCCTGAACACACCTGTAGACCAGATAATTAACTTGACAGCTTTATAGGAACGCTCTCCTTTTCTGCATCTTTTTTTTTTTTTTTTGACCAATTACTTTCAATAATGATGGCAAGTCTGCATCTCTCCCTGACTGCGTTAGAGATTATAATGTCAAAGGGCTTTTGTAATGTCTTCTGTGTCTTAATAAACCTGTCAGCTGAGGTTACGTTATTTTCTCATTTCCATCAGGGAGGCAAGGGATGGTGAGGCAGAGATGCCAGGTTGTGGTGTGTGCTTTTGGCTTGATGTGGTGTGCCATACGCTGTCTGAGCAGTGCCATGGCTGCCTGGGAACGCTTGGCACGGAACAGGCTCTTGTTTTAATCAGGAGACCACTGACATTTTGGTGGGATGTCATTCTGTAATCTTTGTGTGCTACCAGGAGCCCTGTTAATAACCTTACCCAGCTCCTTCAGCAGGAAGTTCTCCTGATATTCATTTGGCTAATATCCATCCTACCCAGAGCCCAAATATGGGAGCATTGTTTTCCTGTTCCAGAAAGCTTCAGCCATTGTCCAATAATTTTAAAATGTTTTTATTTTAATTTTATTTATTTTATTTGGCTCTGCTGGATCTTTGTTCCCGCGTGGGCTTTCCTCCAGTACTAGCGAGCGGGGGCTAATCTAATTGTGGTGTGTGGGTGACTTCTCTTGCTGCAGAGCAACAAGGGCTCTTGGGCTTGCAGGCTTCAGTAGTTGTGGTTCCTGGGCTCTAGAGCAGGACTCGATAAGTGTGGCTTATGGACTTACTTGTTCCTTGGCATGTGAGATCCTTCTGCACCAGGGATTGAACCCATGTTTCCTGCGTTGGCAGGCAGATTCTTTATCACTTAACCACCAGGGAAGCCCAGCAATTGTCCAGTAATTTTTGACTTAAGTATGATAATCGACTAGGTACAAATTCAAAAGTCTTTGTTTTTTCTTGGAATCCTACTTGAGCCAGGTATTACCCTGACCAGTGGGTGAATAAGGGTAAACAAATGCCAACACTTTCCATACCTTCATGGGACTCACTGTCAAGTCGCTGAAATGGTCATGTTATCACATAAACCAGCACATGGGGATGCACTGGGGTTAGATAACCACATTATCAAGTGCAGGTTGATGCTCTGAAGGTGAGGCAAGCTCTCAGCTGGAAGTAACGTGGCTTCCCAGGGTCGTTTGACAATGTCTGGAGACTTCTTTGGTTGTTAAAACTGAGAGGTGTGTGCTTCTAGCATCTCATGAATGCTAACTTTCTTTGAGTACTAAGTTGCTTCATTCATGTCTGACTCTTTGTAGCCCTATGGACTTCGCAGCCCACCAGGCTCCTCTGTCCATGGGATTCTCCAGGCAAGAATACTGAAGTGGGTTGCCATTTTCTTCTCTGGATGATCTTCCTGACCTAGGGATCGAACCCGGGTCTCTTATGTCTCCTGTATTGACAGGCTAACCTTCCACGCTGGACAGGATAGACCCCACACCAAGGAATTGCCTGGCCCCACTAGCAGTAACGTCTAGGCTGCAGAACTGCTCTGGAGCATTGGAAACAGGCCTGGGATGACAAGGATTTTGAAGGATGGGTAGGAGTGAGCAAGGTGGTGGTGATGGGTGGGGAAGAGTTCTAGACAGGAGGACATATGAACAAGGAAGAGGCATGGAGTCTGGTAAGAACTGAAAGAAACGCTGTGAACACGAAGAGATCAGATTGAATGTGGTGGCGGGAGGTTGAGGGGAGGGTGGTGGCAGAGGCTGTGGGCCACTAGCGGCCTTGAAGGCCCCAGAGGGTCATGCACGCTTGTCATATGAGATGAGGCCTAAGGCGAATTCAAGAACTTGAGTGTGGTAAAAGCAGACCCCCCTCCCCCAGCCTCTGAAAGTAACCCAGCAACATGTGTTGCCACAGAAAAGAACCCACGTTTTGGAGCTGGGCTGGGATCCCAGCTCTGTTTCTTATGCCCTGGCTGAGTCTGGACATGTTGCTTGACCTGGCCCGCCCTCCATTTCCATGTGGAGTTATAATGCTCACTTGCAGAGGCCATATGAAAAGTAAGAGAGATAACTCCTGTCCTGTGTCTTCTGTAGAAATTTCCACTCTGATATTTAGTCCTGACTCAGGCTAAAGGGATCTTATTGAAAACCAGGAGGACTGCATAGGAACCTGAGGCTTTCTGTAGATTTTTTTTGAAGTTCTGTGTCCTACAATTAAGGCCAGAGTGTCCTCCACCCTGTTAAACTGTGACCAGCTTTGTTGTGAGCCTGAGTCTTTCCCTCATAGGAGAGACCTCATAGAGTCTTATGGTTTAGTTATTTACTTTCGCTGAAAATTCCAATTATAATTCTGGTTTCCTAATAGCCAAGGAACCATAGGGGAACATTCTAGCTTAGGAATATATTGGTAAGTAAGTTTATTTGTGACATGTATTTTCAGTAATCAATGGAGAGGAATATAATATAGTGGCCGACAGCACTAGCTCTGAAGCCAGTCCTGGATTTTAATCCAGACTTCTCTTATTAACTGTCATTTCTTCTCTAGACAGTTTCCCATCTTAAAAAAGGCTAAAGATGAAACACGTCTCATAAAGTTCATGTTAGGAAGGCAGCCGACGGGGTACAGAGCACTACAACAAGTAGTGCTGTCTGAGAAGAGAAAGTCAGAGTTCCCACTACTGAGAGTCCCATGGCAAGTCTCACTCTTTTTCTCTGTCCTTGCTTTTATTTTAACCTTTGACTATTCAGAGATTAAATTTTAGCTGATTATTAAATACGTTTATTGGCAAATCATGATGAATCTCTTTTATAAATACTTAGGGAAACTGAGTTTTGAATGCAAACTCTAATTGGTTAAATAAATGAGTGAATAAATGAATCCAGGAATGAACAAGCAAATGTGAATATTAGTAGTTGACCACTATTTCTGGTGTTTGGTCCAAATTCCATACTTTCAGACACAGGGAATTTAGAGAGGTGACTGTAGAAAATATAAGATTGATTTCAAAAGTGAAATGAAAAGACCCGCATTAGATATTACTAGAAGACAACCAAAATAGTTTTGAAAAATAACTACAAAATGGTCTTTCATCTATTGGAAAGCTAAAACCTAGTGCCTTCACAAAAGCTTTTCTTGCCTATAGAAATAAGGTTGGAATGACCTTTAAGAGGTCATTCTTGCCATCCCTGTCTCTCTCCACAGAGCTGGACTCTTAACCTTTCAGAAGGGCGCCCCATGCTTCTCTAACGTTCTTTCTTCCTGTGATCTCTGCTGTGTTGCACCTTTGCTGTTGAAAGTTCTTTCCAACATCAGGCTGAGATTCTTCTTGCTCTTGTCATCAGTGTGGCCTTTATCCATTCTCAGCAGAGACACATCATCCACTCGTGCCGATTTAGGGGTGACTGTGTCCACCGTGTGCCTACACAGTGCGATCCGAGAGGAGGCAGGTGCCATGGAGCCCGCCCGATACACGTTGACTTTTCCCAGGTGATGCCTCTGTGTGTGTCTCCATATGCTGACTGTGACTTTCAGCCCTGTCTTCATTTAATAGAAACAGAGGCGCACAGCTGCTTGCTTATTTCTCCCTCTTCTGTTGGTTCTGGCACAATTTCTCCCCCCAAATAGAGGTCCCTCCGGAGTTACCTATCTTGAAACTCTCTCCATGCACAGTGCACCTTCTGTTCCTGGCAAATGTCCTTACCCCAAAGCAGGCCCCTTTGTTTCCATTCCAGGAGGAACCATGCCCTTGGATGTGTCTTCTTGCCTGTTGACTAAACCGCTTCCACTCTTTTAGAAGCGGGACCCAGCTCAGGCCTCGTTAGTGGACTTGGCATTTGTGGATTGCATTATTAATAATTGTGCATACTAAATGCCTGTGGAATCCTAAGCACCGGGCGCAATTCAAGCCCTGTGGTCACAGCCATGGAAACTAAACATTCATTCAGGAGTCAAAACGTGACCGTGGCATGCATTTTTGCTTTCGCAAAGCTCTGTGACCAAGACTGAGCTGGTGTCCGTCCCGTCGACTGCCACAGACATTTCAGCCATAAGGACGACACAGTTGGCGAAGCTGTAGATCCGCCACCTTTCTCACGGCCTGATAATTCAGAATGATGGGCAGATAAAAATAGAGGAGGCGAACTCAGCCACACACGACAGTTCTGCCCTTCTGACTGTCACTTTCCGCAGGAGGGACGTGGCTCAAGGGCAAAAGCCAAGCCAGACTGCACCTGGCCGGTTCCTCCCTGTCGTGTTTTTCTGCCACGACAAGCGAGTCACAAAAGAAACACGTGTTTCTGTGTCAGAACATGGAACAGCTAATGGTCCTCCTTCGCTTTGTTGGAAATAGAGGTAGAAACATTTGTGGAAAGGACCCGCACCGTATTGTTTGTCATTCCTACGACAGGAGGAATTTGAATCTGTGTTTTAATTAACTTCTCTTGCTCCCGCTCCTGTGTTCTCTTGCTCCGGAGCTCGGTCTCCCTCTCCCTCAGCTCCGTTTTACAAGTAACAATGTGTTATTGGTTTGGAATTGATTTGGGTGTCATATGTTGTCATTTGATAAAAAACAGTTTAGCTAAGCTGCTTGACATTCGAACAGCTGGTAATGTCACTTTTGTTAATGTCTTTAACCACATTTTTAACAAAACAGCAGATGCTCATCACAAAAGCCATTTTCCTCCTCCCATCTGATTGTGTAAAACCAGCTTCGCTAAAGGCTCTGACTTGAGAGCACAGGTCCTGGGAGTGATTTGCTTGACCTCATAAGGGAAATGTGTTTGGTTTTTTTTTATCTAGAATTCTCTGGCAATGTTGGCAACAAAAAGGCAGTTGTGAAAAAAACCAACCGCGCTAACCTGGTTTCTTCTGGAGAGAAATGCTCTGAAGACATGCACGATGTGGTGGCACCTGGGGAGGACAGCCCTGGTGGCCTGTGAGCGTGAGCTCAGCTGTGAGCTTGGGCACAGGTGAGCTCCAGCGGCCAGGGCAGAGGCCGAACTGCGCCACCTCTGGCAGTTGTGGGACATCCTCATCACTTTTTAATTCCTGGTTTTTAGGGGAAAATATACCCAACCTCCTCTCCCACCCTCACCTTTTTTTCCCCTGTGCAGGGTCTCTGTTGCAGTGGGTGGGCTTCTCAATGCCGGGGCTTCTCTTGCTGTGGAGCCTGGGCTTCAGTAGTTGTGGCGCATGGACTTAGGTGTTCCGCTGCTTGTGGGATCTTCCCCAGACCGGGGGATCAAACCCGTGTCCCCTGCATTGGCAGGTGGATTCTTTACCACTGGACCACCGGGGAAGCCCCCTCACTCCCTTTCTTAACCAAGCCATTTTTCTGGTCAAGCAAACACACACACAGAATGGGATTAGTTTTCCAAAACATTTGCAGTGCAATGTGAAAAATTCCCCTGAAAGATTTCCACTCAAATGCTTTTTTCTGTATCGCAGCAGTCTGACCTCGAGCTCTCATCCCATGTTCTCAAGTTTTCACTGCCTTATTCATGAGTGTTTGGAAGTACTGTCATGAAAATCGCACTGCATGTTGGCTTGTATGTTTGTTCATGGTGTTTAGCAAGGACTTATGGAAGTGTTGCTGAGTGAGGGGCAGTGTATCGGGAAGCCTAAGAGCGTGTCCCCTGGAGTCTGAAGTACCGTCATGCAGTGTCTCCACTGCTTATGAACACTGTGACTTGGGCATGATAAATGTTTGGTTGCTTTGTGGTTCAGTTCTCTCAGCTTCAAAATGGGGATAATTACAGAACCAATCACAGAAGTTTTTGGATGGGTGAAAAGAGCTAATCCATGTAGAAATTAATAGATACATAAGAGCAGTGACTGGTATGTTGAAAGCACTAAAAAATGTTAACTGTTACTATGACTGTGCTAAAGAGGTATGTTGCTGAGAAGGTTTGTGCTTTTTAAACATTTTGTGGTAGACTCTTTAACATTCATGCTACCCTACATAATTTTATCTAAACTATGTGAAAATTGGTTCATGAATGTGTGTGTGCATGTGTTGACAGGGTTGCCCTCCTTGTGTGTATATAGCACAGATGTACATATAGTAGATAGAGATTCAGTGTATCTGTGGTTTTAATATTTTATTGGTTGAGGGTGACTGGGGGGGAAAAAGTATCTGAAGAGGCTCTTTAGCCTCTTCAGATTAAAAAAAAAAAAACTTTTGGAAGACTGTCTTAAACCAGTACTGATACCCTCCAGCTAAAGGCTACCAGGAACACACCTGGGGTGGAACAAGTTGGGTTTATCATTGATTGCAGGAGAGAGAACACACACCATGGGGTGTCTAAGTAAGAGTGTGTTAGAAAGGATTTAAGCTTTGTTTGGGTGATTTAGGGAACATCCGAGGGGATGAGGTTCATTCTGGGTCACATGCTGTCATTAAGTTTGGGGCAATTCTATTATTGGGTATCTCAATAAATCCTCTCTATGGGGAGGGAAGAGTAGAGTGAGGCTGAAGCTATCTCATAAAGAAGCAGCTATCACTCATATTAGCCAAAGGAGGGCAATGTTCAGTGTTTTGTGAGTTGTACGGTAACCTTGTTTCTGTCAGTGCTCAGACAAAACTGTCAATGGGTCTTATCTAACTTAACTTGATCTCATACTGACCTTTCCTGAGTTGTTGGTGTTCTGTGAGCTTGTTTGTGTCCAGCAGGAGGGCGGTATGGCCTGGCTGTGCAAGCCAGACCAGCTTCTCACACTGAGGCCGAGCTGTGTCAGACTGGTGCTCAGAGGTCTGGGGCCCTTTATTCCCCTCCGCCCCCACGCCCACCCACCACCACCATTCCCCCTCCTCCTTCCTTTCTCCCCAGAGTATTTCCATGAATCACACCAGATACTGATTCAAAGATGAGCTGCTCTGAATCTTGCTGCCATGGAGCAGCAAGGATAAGCTGGCTAGGATTTCTAAGGATGAAAAGCTAGTCTGCTTTAGGAATTGAATAGGCAACACAGGGCACCAGTTAGTCCCGGCAGGCATCTTATCACCATGTGGGGAGCTCGCCTTACAACAAAGCCTTCTCCTGGTCTATAGAGCAGAGAGCTCTAAAGGTCAGAGGCCACCGATGACATGGCAAGTCTCTGAGCCTGCCAGCTCCCTGCACTTCCTGTTTGGGGAGTTAGTGACTTGCTAGGTTCTGTAGCTGAGAACCTCCTGACTAATGCTCTTGACTATTCCCTTCTGTGAGGTACACACATGAAATGTTGTACCTGAAATGTATGTAAAGAAAAAAACATTTTTTTTTTTTTTTACATCTGGACATTAATTCCTTTTGCAAAATAATTCTATGAAGAACTTTTGAAAAGATTTAAGTGGAAATAGGACGCACTATTTATTCACAGGGCATTATTTCGCTCTTTGGGCCTCTCTCCCCAGGCCAGGGTGCGAGGGACAGCTTAATGCAGGTTTGCCTCCTTCCTTCTCCCCTTTCTCCCGAGCTCCCACATGCAGGCTGTCTTTGCTGCCTGCCTCTATAGCTGACCACACACCATCCTGCTCTGGCTTCTCACACAAGGGCTATTATTATTCTTTCCTGAGAACACAGACTGTTCAGACTGGAAGGGACCTCAGAGGTCATCTAATCAAAACCCTCATTTTAAAGATGAGTACACGGAGACCCAGAGAACCAGGACTTCACAAAGGTCAAGCAGCTTCTGGCGGAAAAGCGGGACTTTTCCACGCTGCACAGGATTAAAAAGATGCCTGGTGTGCCTGCGACCACTTTGAGGCCCACATCCTTGGCAGGCATGACTAATCACTCACTGCGTTCCTTTCAGCCAAGTGCCCAGGCCATCTTACGATCGTCAGTGCTGCGCTCCAGGAGCCTGTGCCCATCAGTCATTGTTGGCATGTGCATTGATACCATTTCTGTATGGTGCACACTTTATACATCAGTATTTATTTCTTAATAAGGGGTAGCTATTTCAATATATAGATACATTTTAATCACAAGTGCCGTATCTAATGCTTA
The DNA here is from genome assembly GCF_019320065.1 of Cervus canadensis. Lineage (NCBI taxonomy): Eukaryota > Metazoa > Chordata > Mammalia > Artiodactyla > Cervidae > Cervus > Cervus canadensis. The sequence goes on along the minus strand of NC_057407.1, from coordinate 19,166,521 downwards.
TGTCTTACATATCTGGTACGTAACTATATATCAAAGAAGTGCAGTTTTTCTAGCATTTTAGTCGACATTAATTAAGGCCCAATATTACTTTCCTTACTTAGGGGAAAGAGTCATAATGTGTGCAGTATTGTGCAAAATATTGAAAAGGGATGGAGTTAGAGTTTTGTAATAGAATCCCTAAAGCTTTTGTGTTGTGTTTAACTTTTAGGATTGTGTATCTGATGTCAGACTACTGTAATAACTGAGTTTTTAAACAACTCCATTTTAAGACAGTTTGTTAATTTTAAATACCGAAATGTTATTTTTTATAATGTTATTTTCTTAAGTTAGAAAATAGTTCTAATCTTGTGATGGTTACTAAGCAACAATTAAAAAGAAATCTCAATGAATTCTTAAAGATTTTATTTACTTTAGAGGGAGAAACATATGGCTTTTGCACACTTGATGTCTCTTGGCCATAAGTGACAGAAAGGAAGAATAACAGGGGATGGGCTTTACCTAGGTGTTTGCTGGGATAGGACAGGTACCTCTATTAAATTGCTTACCTTTTATTTCTGGGATTCCACAAAACTCACAAACAATAGACCAAAGCTAAAACATGGAGTGACAATGATCCATGTTACGAGTTATGGTGAAGGAATCTGAAGAAAGACCCGAGAGACTGTGTTGGGTTCAGAAGCCCACATGTGGATCAGTTATTTTGCTGACTGTGGGGGATTTTGATGGTCAGGCTGTTTCATGACTCTCCTCTCTGCTTACGTGAGAAAAGAGTTGTATTTGACCACCTAACTCGGACCACACAGGTATAAGAGAAGAGCAGTTCTGCAAAGGCAAAACCAAATGTTATTGTCAGAATTGGGAAAGGATGGTGGGTGGGAAGGAATAACAGGATCTGTCGCGGGCAGTTTTGTTTCGTGTCTAACTTCCCCTGTGGAGTGGTGGAGGAGGTGGGGGTTGGGAAAGCGCCCTGCTTTTGCCACATTTGACTCAGGATCTGTGACCAGCTTAAAGCTGCAGGTGGAGGGATTCGGGCTTTAAGGGATGGAAAAGTACACAGAACTATAAAGCACCGTCATTCAGCTGTAGGACTGAGATTTGCAGCTCACACTTTATTCTTTTACACAACGCATTATGTGAAATGAAGAATGGTGCCAGCTCTATGACCTTTCTTTTTCTTGAAGAACCTGACTTGTTTCTGAGATTCTGTGAAACTATTAGAGATATCTCAGGGTGATGTTTCTCCTTTTTTCTTTGCCACTGAATAGTTTAAATATAAATTGACTTTTTGGAAGAAGCAAATGTTTCATATAGGAATAAGTAAACTGTCATAGAGATCATTTCGTAGCTGAAGAAGATTAATTGTGCCTTTTAATCATAGTTCCATTATCATATGAAACAGTCATGTCATCGGACCCATTTCACTTAATGAAGGTTTAGTACCACTAGGAGCATATTTGCATTAATGAGGCATCACAGGTTATTAATTGAAATCTAATAACAGCTTGGAATATTATAAGTTTGCATTAATTGGAAACAGAATTGTGGATTTATTGGCAATATACCTCTTGTCATCTTAGAGAAACGATTCCTTGATGGAATATAAAGAGGCTATTTTTCACCAGTTGGCGTTCCTGGTTCTTCTGTGTTGATTTTATTTTAGACTGGAACAGCCCTTTATGACAGATTTGTATAGCAGGACCTTTTGGTAACCCTGGTACCATCCCACCACGGGTCTCTTTGGCCTTTTCCCTGTTCATTAGTCAACTGCTAAGGGAAGGAATAGAGTGAGGTGAGTATGGTTCAAGGAAGGGATGCTCTTGGATGAGGTTCTGTCAGTGACTCACCTCCCCAAGGACCCATGGCTTGGACACCATAACCAAAGAAGCTCCCTTCATTAGGTTCCTTTAGCGCTCCTGGTTATTTCCTTTAGAGCATGTATGACCGATTATAACTGTGTTTGTTTATCTGCCTGTTGTTTGTTTTCTGGTTAGTATGACATCTCTAGAGAACAGGAACAGCATCTCTCTTGTTCATTGTACCCCCAGCACCTCGCTCAATGCAGACGGACAGTAAATAGTTGTTGGCTGGTTCACTGGATCCTGACTTAGGCCAGAAGAACCTAGGGAGGGTGAATTACTGTTCAAGCTATGTAATCTTTCCATGCAGTTTAACTCTGGGGTCTAGGGCAGAATGATGAAATGCTGAACCTAAAATTTATCCTCAAGTCATTCTGTGCCCTTGGCGTTTGTGTTGTAGAAACTTGGCCTTAGGATATCACTGAATTTAATTCAATCTAGATTGGTATCCGTGAGACTGGGGAAAACAAGGAACAGAAAGAGTCCCTTGGTATTGTGTCTCCTGACAATTGAGTGAGAGTTGTGTTTTCTAACACTTCTTAATTAAGAATTTTGTTGAAACCAACATTCATAATAAACCTCAAAATAGAATTTCAATGTAATAATTGTCACTTTTGTTAAAGCTCATAGAAACCAAACATACTCAGCTGGGTGTAGCCTTGAAGTTACAGGAAGGTAATTGTCGTTGGAGTTGAGAGTCCATGAAGGTGGGGGAAGAGGATTAGCACTGGGAAAATTGGGACTTTTTTTTGCCTTTTTTTAAAATGGTGAATTGTGTGTGGAACTTTACACTGCGCTTTCACTTGGTGTGAAATAAAGAAATATGGCACAGTGGAGAGAGAGCTTTCAGCAGGCCGTTGGCAACACAGGTCCTAGTGCAGTCTTTCTTACTTAATAACTGAGAGACCAAGAGAATCTCAGTTTCCTGAATGTCATCTGAAGAACAGACACATCTGTCTTGTACATCATACAGAATTTTTGTAAAGATAATTGAAGAAGGTAAATGAATGCACTTTGTAAATTGTAAGGCAGATGCAATAATATTGCTATTATTCATGTTAGCTCAGGAGTAAGAATAGCAGTAAGAAAGAACTTCCCAGAGGCAACCTGGATTGACTCTTGGCCAAACAGAAGTAGCAGCTCTTAATTTTTCATTATGCCAGACATTGCAGATTTCATCTAGCTTTCCTACGGAGCTTTCAGTTATCACGCACCCCCCACACTTTTTTTTTTTTTCAACTTGAAAGTGTGAGTGATACTGAAATTATGTTTTAAGCAACTTAAAGATAACCACATTAAAGCAGTGAGATGCAGTGTTTTAAACTATCCTTTTGGAAATGATTTTTTAAATATTTAAATCACAGTATAGTTGACTTGCAATATTGTATTGGTTTCTAGTTTCTATTTTTCTATGTTAGTTTCTATTTTTTAAAAAAATAACTTAAAAAAAAAATCATGATGCCTCATCATAGACAAAGGTGAAACTTACTGGGTATTCTCATCCCCTCCTGGTGGCGTATGGAAAAACCATGCAGTACAGATCGAAGACAAAGCAACATGTAAAACACCATGTAGGTGGGGAGTTGTGGCAGAGTTTTAAGATAACTACCTTTTGTAGCTTTTCAAGTCTTCCTTCACTGTGTTTCATTTGGGTTCAGAGCAATTCTTGAAACGTCTTGGTTCTTCTCTTGATTGGGAACATGTTGGTTTTTTCTCTATTTGTGTATTGTTTGAAAACTGCCTGTGGGCAGAAAAATCCATACATGTCTTATAAAGACATGCCCTGATCTTTTGACTCTCTGGAAGTGGCTATGACCTCTTTTCTGTCTTGGAGAGAGCTCAATATGTTTTTCTCTCTGGGTGAACTATCACATTACTAATCTCACAAAGCATTTTTAACATAAGAATGTAATCAAATTATTTAAGATATTAGAAACCAGTAGTGTGGGTGTGTGTGTGTACTACCTATTAAGGGATGCTATTTCCTATTACACAGCCTCAAAATAAAATCACCTTGCCTACAAACTTTTAAATATGAAATATGATTGTCTTTCACCGAGCACTGATGTTGATTGACTAAGCTGTATTAAGGATACCTGCGTCTTTAGTCATGTAAATAGATCTAGTAGTAGCTGAACAATGGTTTACCTTTGGATCATTTTATGGAAGAATTTACTTATTCATTGATTCATTCATTCATTCGCCAAGTATTTATAGAGTAACTTGTATGTGCCAGGCTCCTTTCTTTGAGTTATGGTTCAGCAGCAAATGAGACAAATATGCTTCTGCCCATAGAGATTACATCTCAGTGGAGAAGATAATCAACAAGTCAGCAAGAAATTAATGTAGTTGCAGACAGTGATACTTGTGGATGAAAAAAAATAAGACAAGGGAATAGTGAATGTTAGTAAGCAATGCTATTTTTGATGGGCTTCCCAGGTGGTTCAGTGGTAAAGAATCTGCCTGCAGTGAAGGAGACATGGGTTCAGTCCCTGGATTGGGAAGATCCCCTGGAGAAGGAAATGGCAGCCCACTCCAGTACCTTGTCTGGGAAATCCCGTGGACAGAGGAGCCTGATGAGCTACAGTCCATGCGGTCTCAAAGAGGTAGACATGAATTTGCAACTGAGCTCACATGCACACTATTTTTAATAGAGTGTTAATAATGTTTTAATAATAATGTGTTTATGAAGATACGATATTTGAAGTGAATAAAGCCAGGGGAAGGCCCTGGATAGATCGAGAGGAAAAACGTGCAGTAGGATGAAGGCCTTCAGATATGGAAGAGATTAGGATATTGAAGGAACAGGAAGAAAGCCAGAGTAGCTGGAGCTTTGTGATACTGATAAGAATTGAGGTGGGATGGCTGGGCCTGGCCAGATTAAGTCAAGAGAACATTATCGGCTCTGATAAGGAGTTTGCAATGGGAAGAGAGTGGGGAGTGGTAAACAGTGGTGTGATCTGACTTGTTTTATTAAAAAAAAAAAGAATTTTATGGTGTTCTGTGGATAACAGATTATGGGAATAAGTTTGAAAGAAGAAAGATTGGCTACAGTCTTTGAGAATAATTCAGAAAAGAGGTGATGGTGGCTTGGGTGTGATGATACTGGTGGAGATAGTGAGAACTGATCAGAATCTTGATCTATTTTGAAGATATTGTACTGTATTATATAATCTAGGAATGCAAATATGATCAAGGCATATCACATGATTATATGGTTTATATGCTGGCTTCAGAATCTAAGTTTTGGTTAGGTAGGAAGAATTTGTTCTTAAGTCGGACTAAATGGGTAAAGGATGGACAGGATTACAAAGCTGTGATGACTCTTATGTCCCATCTGTTGCATCAGCATTCTTTAGATACTTTATGTTCCTGCTAAAACATTGAAAAGATGCCAGTACAGATCCATCCAACTATATACATGACAAAATACAACATTGCCATATTATCCTATTATGACTTATTGAAAGTCTTTAAGTCTACTGTGAAGGAAATAGAAGTTCATGCTGACTTTTTATTATTATTAAGCTAAGCATTATATTTGTACTGGAAAATGACCAAAGCTCTATAAAATTCTGAGGTAGAGAGTTCTGGATTTTGTCCCAGGGGTTTAAACCATTGCCATATTCTAGTTAGTGTAGGGGCAACAGAAGTTGACTTCAGTATATTTTATCCCTAAAGAGAGACTGACTACAGTGTTGCATTCCTGCAAAGCCCCACTCCATGCTGAAGGCCTTCACACTTTGTCTGGACTGACTAACTAGTGGTGGCTTTATGGCTGTTGATGTCAAGATGGCATCTGTAGACTTTCTTCAAGTCACTAGCAACTGAACATGCCTGCACACTATTTTAAATTAATATTAAAATTATTTTTAATAATCAGACTCATTCTTGATCCTTAAGAATTGAGCCCTACTTAGAAACTTAGAGTGGATTCAGTTTGCAGTTGATGCCGGGTCTGTTGCTAGAGGAAGGGAAGGACTGTGGGGAGCAAGGTGCTCACTGCCCTATGATAGCATTGTAGCATCCTCAGGCTACCTGCCTTCTGTGAGCTATCCTTTAGACACCATGGAACTCTGGAGCCCTCGTTTGAGTGGCAGAGATATTTTGCTTGAAATACCACAAAGTTATTTTTATTTGCTATGTCCTTATAAGGAACAAAGGAAGTAAAACTTTGGTAGTTCTCAGAACAGCACAGTAGAAGAAATGCATTTTGTTTTCAACAGAGCCTATCAATGTTGATCCTGAAAAAACGTGTTGGAGTATATTCAGTAATCCCCTCTTTCCGGTGATTTATTGTTGATCCACATACAGATTTCCCTCTTGGAAGCAGACATTGATGGTGCCTTTTTTTGTAATTCTCTTTTCTAAATCCTGTTACATAGTTGCCAGAAAATGAGTGGAGAAATGCTGTGGAAGACAAAGAAATAAGAACTTAACTGTTTTCATGTTCTCATACAGGGGTGTTTCAGACCTTTAAGATCCTACTAGGTGAGTTGTTAGAAGGAGCTAGTTTTGAAGAAGGTTTTTGTGCCCAAAGGGAGTATTTTACCCTGTATGTCAACAACTACAATAAAAACGTTACCACAGTGGGGGGCACCTCTTCTAGGTGGTAGAAGAGAACGCGCGCTAGGGATTCCTGTTACATGTCCAAGGTCAAAAAACAGTAGCTAGTGTTCACAGCAGGGAAGAAGACATGGCAGAATGAAAATTAGGGGCATGTTTACACTTTGTTAAGGCTAAATTTATTTTTAAGTGAGAAATTCTACCTTTATTCACACAGCTCTTGTGTGCATGCTAAGTCACTTCAGTCGTATCTGACTCTTTGTGACCCCATGGACTATAGCCTGCTGGGTCTCTTCTTCAGTATTCTTCAAGCAAGAATACTGGAGTGGGTTGCCATTTCCTTCTTGAGGAAATCTTTCCAAGCCAGGGTTCGAACCGTGTCTCTTAAGTTTCCTGCATTGACAGGCCGGTTTTTTACCACTAGTGCCACCCGGGAAGCCTCTCAAACAGCCCATATTCAAGAAAAAAAAAATGTTTTTAATGTAAATAGCCCATATTCCTCTTCTGAGCAAGAGTTATATGCTCAGACTCTGAAAGAATCTTAATGTTTTAATTCTGCAAGAGGTAACCCTTGATTTCAGTTATCTTTTCTTGCTGGGGATTCTGACAGATATGTGCTCTTTGGAGCCAAGGTAGTATGACCTGTCAAACATTTCAGATGCCAAGTCTGATTACTTTGCCCATGTAAACAGTCTGGTAAATCTCCCTCAACACATTTTTCCACCTAATATTTGTGGTTTTAAGTAAAATATGCTGCTGAGACTATATACAGTATTAGCAAATGGTACAAAGGTGAATTTCTAACAGAAAGGTCAGGTGTAATTTAAGAGGATAAAAATGAATTATGTTGCAGCTCCTCCTCTTCTGTCCTGTATACCATATGTTTTTCTCACCAGGTAATGCTAGAAGATGTTTATTTTTCCCACCTTGAAACAGTTGCCTCATCCCTGATATGATGAAAACATTCCATTTAAAATACTACTTTTCTTGTATGCCATGTATTTATCCATAAAGCATGCACAGTATGGGAACCTTGGGTTTATTAATACACAAGATCTTATAATACGGGATTGGCCAAAAAGTTGGTTCAAGGATTTTGGTAAGATTGTACAGAAAAACCCAAACGAACTTTTCAGCCAACCAAATACTATTACTATATTGATGAGATAACCGGCATTTAGCATTATTTCCAGTGTGCCCTTGTCATTAAGCCCCGTGTGTCCCTCTGGCTGGATGCATTAATCTGGTATATCACACAGAAGGGATAGTTTTAGTATTAAATTCCTACAAGGAAGCCTGTCCATCAGTGAGAACACTTGGTGACAATTGTGTTATGCAGAGCCTTCCAGCCCAGTTTTCCACTGTCCTAATAGTGGGCGGACTAAGCACTCTGGCACCATGGTGATAGACCTGAAAAAAATGCATGAGTAGGCCTGGATTTGTTTAATAATGAGCATCCTGGATGTCATTTTGTAACTGCGGAATCCCTCCTGTGGCACAGTAAGCTATAGCAGGTGTATTCTGGTAGCTGACTTACTGGTACAGAGAAACAGTGGAAAGGTGGCCTAACTCAATTCTTTTGTTCTTGGGGGATAAAGCCTTAGTTTTCTTTGCTAACTTTCCTGCCATCATCCTGTTGTTGCTGTTCTCTTGATAATAGACTAATAAGAATAAATAACATTTGAAACAAAACAAACTCTGTGGACAAGCAGTTAAAAAAAAAATGCTATCCAGGATAAAGCCACAGGCTTCACTCGATCCTCCTTGTCTTGGATTTGACTGAACCTCTACAGTATGACATGCATAGCAGTCAAGGCAGGAGCACAAACACCATGCAGTCTACATCTTGTTCCTATCTTGCCTCACAGTTTGAGGGCAGGGAATATTAGTTTCCTTCTAAACCCAGAGCTGCTGAGTTCTTGTCTCTTGAATCATTGGTAAGACTTGTAGCTGTAAGAATTACTCATAAAATTCAACCGGCTCTACTTGACTGGCCGGGGAGATTGTTTCTGCACAGATAGAAGCTTCAAATTGTTCCTTTAGCTTCCAGTACTGAAAGAGGTTTTGCAAATGTTTGTTTGTATTGTTGGAGGCTTTTTCCTCCTGGTTGGGCTCATTAATACCTTTTTGTGAGTACTATTCTGCTTTTGTGAGTACTATTCTGCTTTTGTGAATAGCTTTTTCTGAACAGCTTTCCCTGGTGGAAAATCCAATTTAGTTGCAAGCAATATTACCAGTTCCACTCCTTTATTTTTCCTTCCTCATTTGAAAGGAAAATAAAAGATTGTGTGTCCAAATAGAAATGTATGATTTATGGCAATAACACTTCTATTAATAAATTTATGCAGCAATTATATATCTTCACATTTTGAATCTATCCATGAAGACAGCTTCTTTATGTTGCAAGAGCATATTTTTCTTCAAGACACATCTCATCTTCTTGGATCTTAAGCTGTTGCCTCAAATTTCCACCCAAAGTGGACACTTGGTGGAGAATTCTGTTTTACATATCCGGAAAGGGAATAAATGTTGCTGTAGATTTAATCTTAAACCTCTTGAAACTTAGATGGTCTTCATGGTAGTCACCTGCATAGTTTCTTAGGACTAACCTTTTCTCATTGCAGATGAATCCTGCTTAATACATATGATTCAAAGGTAGCTCACCTCATTCTTTTTAGCTCCAAAGCTGAGTGATGAGAAAATTTTATTCCCTGGCCATTGTGTTTGGTTCTAAGAGAGCAGATTAGAAGCCAATTTGTTTAGAGCCCATCTGACCTCATGCCCTGCTGTCATCCCTGCTACCTTGTAATCAACCTGGGAATGAAATCAGAGCGTGAAGCAGAACGGGGAGGGGGAGTGGGACTGGTTATGATGCCATTTGAGTACCATTTAATAGTGATGTCATTTGAGAATGATGTCCTGGAGCTAACTCATACCAGCCCACATGGGCCTTCTGTTAAATTTTCAGGAATTTTGTGAGCTGTTTGATGACATGTTGGTAGCTTGAAATTGGAAAATTGGCCACACATCAGCTCCCCTACATAGGAAGGAAGGAGATATGGTTAAACATTTCTCAACCACCACTGCCTGGGTCCACCTTCAATAAAACCACATGACCTCTTGTCATGTGAGCTAATTAGATCCCTATCATCTCTCTACCTTTATTTCACTTAAGTTAGTTTGAGTTGATTTACCATTACATGTAATATGTGGCCAGCCAAGTTATATTTTGACCAAGTTATTTATTTTTGCTGTTATGATAAATATTTTTCTTTTATATGTATGTTGATCAGATGAAGGAACTAATGCAGCTTTTGATTAAAAAGCTGCATACTTTAAAAAAAAGAGCTGCATACTTCTATTGGATGTTATAAAATATGAAAAAGAAGTACTGTGAAATTTATAGAAAGTTTTGATGAGTTATTGTAACAATCTGATAGATCACTGTCTTTGGGGAGCCTTTAAATGGCAAAGGGAAGGAACAGAATTGTTTGCTTTGTGAGTCAATGGTTACAATGTGAGATTAATAACCTTTGAGAGAAGTGCCTGGGCTGCAGGGACTTTTGAGACAATAGTGACTGTTACTTTGTGTCTGAAGTAAAGTTGACCAGGGTGAGTGTGGTTAACAAGTTGCACATTGGGCTGTTAATAATCAGTTGAATCAAGCTGTTATATCTAGTGGGCCCATCCCTTCTATCACTTTGCATGTGTGAACTCTGCTTGCTTCAGTTTCTGCTCATTGCTGGATATTTTGGAGCAGAGTGCACATCTCAAAGAACTATAGGGTTTTGCAGGGATTTAGTTCCTTTAAACAGTCCCACAGGTCTGCTTTTAGTCATCTGAGTTAATTTTGAGGCATAATGCATAAGAAATGCTTACATCTGGTGTTAACTGGGTTTGAATTTAATTTCTGATGATTTATGGCTCGGTATTATCATGTGTCCCACATGCCACTGTTTGAAAATCATTAGATACTATGCAAGCCCAAGTGGGGAAACTCCTACATAATTTACATATAATACGGTTGCAAAATCTGTCATCTGTTTAGTTGCCAAAAGAAGAAACAAAGTTTAAAAGTATACAATACAAACAAATACAAAAACCTTACGTGTTCAACAATGCATTTTTTTTATATCACTGACATTTGTGTATTATATTCAATAGAAGATAATTCAGAGGAAACAAACAATGTAGGTTGTCTGTCTGACAATAAGAACATAGCAATAGGATCCCCTGCGTGTCAGAGTGAGATAAAGAGTCATATTGAGGGATTGGACCACGGTTCTCTGAGTCAATCTGGAACAGTGGGGGTATTTTAAATAATGTGATTGAAATTGATCTTTTCTCTGTAAAACAGTTGGGCAGTATTCACAGTGTATCATGTTTCTTTCTATTTACAAAGTGCTTTCTGTTTGGCAAAATATTTTTACAGACCAGTTGAAATTAGGAAAGCTTTAGGTTCAAGAAAAAAGAATTACAACTTAAATCAACCCAGGAAATGTTCAAGATTTCTGTAAAGCAAATAGTAATCAAGTATATCCATCCTGACTTTCCCTGTATGTCCTCTTAGATGAGAAGTGTCTGCGTAACCATAAGAAGTCACTTCATAGTACCTGTCTGTAAAAACTGTGAAAGAAAAGGGCAAGTAGGGTAAAGAAGGGGATAAAAGTACCTACCATCTTGGGCTATCATAAAAGTTACCTGAGTTGAATGGAATAAATTATGTCTAGACTTTAGCACATTGTATTGCACATCCATACTGATAAACAGGTATTAGCTATTCTTGTTATAGGAACCAGCCTTTCTCATGAGAAAAAAGAACTAGTTTAATAAAACTAATGTGGCTGAATAAATAAATCCCGACGACTACCCTTCTGTGTACTCCAGGTAGACTGGGCCATGTGAGATACCTCCTCATCTTAGATCAACAAAACCATTTGAAACGTAACGTATGTCCTTGTGACTTTTACATAAGTCACACATTTGAAGATTTTGATTTCTCTGCCCAGCATCTTCATACACATGGCATCTCTGCTGAGCTCCAGACACATGGTCACTTGTCATGCCCTGTGTTTCTGTGGAAGCTGTTGGCCAAGCTCTTAAAGGTGTAACCTACTCCCCCATCATATCCCACCCTCCAGGGAATTTTGTTTATGAATTTAGAGACTAATTACCTCAAATCTACCTTTCAATTTTGGTGATTACCTGGGCATTGTTCACCTAATGTGGTGAACAATACACAGACATTTTATTTATGTTAATTATTATGGTGTCAGAAATATAATAGTGAAGTTAGTGTGTGAAAGCGGGCTTCCCTGTTGGCTCAGATAGTAAAGAATCAGCCTGCAGTGCAGGAGACCCAGGTTTAATCTCTGGGTCCGGAAGATACCCTGAAGAAGGTAATGGCAACCCACTCTAGTATTCTTGCCTGGAGAATCCCATGGACAGAGGAGCCTGGCAAGCTATACTCCGTGGGGTCGCGTAGAGTTGGACACGACTGAACTACTAACACAGTATGGTGAATGATACACAGAAATTTTATTTTCTTTGTGTTAATTATTATGGTGTCAGAAATCATGATAGTGAGGTTAGTGAGTTAACAAAGTAAAGCTATGAAGATATGTACTGATATGCTTTATGCTGCTTTTTATCTGGGCCGTGGTAATTCATACCTATTTTTGGCTTATAGTTGCCAATGCATATACGGCCTAAAGAACTGTCATTATCTGGTTTATTATAGTTTGTCACTGTTGCATAACAAATCACCCCAAAACTCAGATAAAACAGCAATCAGCTTTTATCCATTGTGTCTTCGTGAATTAATTATGGTTTGGATGATCTAGCCTGGGCTTGGCAGTGACTCTTCTCCATGCTGCATGGTCTGATTCTGCTTCCTGTCTTTCATCTTCCTTAGACTAGCCACCAGACTAGCCCTGTCATTTATGTCTCATGCTTTGGCAGAGATTCATTAGGGCAGGCAGAGGTACTTGAGACATTTTAAGGCCGAGAACTGGAAATTAGTTAGGACATAGTACCATTTCCACCCATATGTTAAGACCAAAGAAAATCTTAGAAGCACGTTCAAAGTACAGGGACTATGTGTAGACCTAGAGAACGTATTACAGATGTTGATGCAAAGATGGGTAAAGAACAATGGTCAATAATGTTACTACCATGATTATTAACTGTGTGCCCCCAGAAATATCTTATATTTGTTGGCGTTAGTTTGCTGTCTCTCACAAAAATCACTATATTCTTCCCAGGTATCTAGTGTATTTTAGTTTCATGGGTACTAAATTTGTGCTGCAGACCCAGTTTTCTTTCTTGAATTAATATGTTAGAAAAATCCAGTCATCCTTTGTTTGTCTTCTACTCCTCATTGTCATATCATAGTCATAACACTTCTGACACTTCTAGTCAACAAAATATGTAGAAATTTCCACCACCAAGCAATCCTCCGTGACACCAGCTGAGTGTCCTACAATTTAACTCAGTTCTGGCACTAACTGGAGATAACCTTGGATCCCATGACACTGCCCACTCACAAGCAGTAGATCCTCAGGTTACCCAAAATTTTTGCCTGACTTGGCGAAAACCAGAGATTTCCATGGCCTTGTCCCACTTTGGATTCCATTAATTTACTGGAGTGGCTCACACAGCTCAAGGAAATGTTTACTTTTATTTACCGGTTTATTAAAGGATATGGTGAAGAATACAGATGAACCACTAGAGGAAGGGAGACAAGGGCAAGGCCTGGGAGACTCCTAAGTGCGGGAACTTTTGCCTCTGTGGAGTTGGGGTGCACCATCCTCCAGGTACACGGGAGGTTGACAATCTGGAAACTCTCCAAACCCCATTCTATGGGGATTTTTCTGGAGGTTTCTTCAAGGAGGCATCATCAATCATTGACTCCATTTTCAGCACTGTCCCTTCTCAAGAGAAGGGGCTGGGAGTGAGGAGTAAAAACTCCAAGCTTCTAACCATGGCTTGGTCTTTCTAGTGACCAGCGTCCATCCAAGAGTCCACCCGTAGTCACCCCATTTGAACAGAAGATACTCCGATCACCCACGGAATTCCAACATTTCAGAAGCCCTGTGTCAGGAACTCTGGACAAAGATTAAACAAAAGATGCTTCTAGTGTTCTTATCACTTAGGAAATTATAAGGGCTTTAGGAGCTGTGTACGAGAAATCTGAGGCAGATATGTATCTGTCTACAGAGTATTGATATGAATCTATATAAATATTGTGAATATGTAAAGAAATCTGTATTTTTTCCATTATCTCACATGTTGGATGCCAGAAAGCTTAAGACAAGTTTGTAGCTCATTGTAACAGCCGTATCTCTATGCTTCTTACTGTTTGTCTCATATCTACCTCTATTTTTGTCATTTTTTTAACCTTTGTTTCTCTTGTTTATTTAACTATGATTCTTATATTGGACTATTTTATTGTCTCTCATATTTTTTTAAGAATGTCTTACATCATTTCTTGTGCAGAAAGAAATATAACTATATAAGTAAAACTTGAAACAACAATTCCCTGCCACTATTCACTGTTTACCCAGTAGGCAAGGCTGCAAATAACATAGCATTATAATAGCTAGCATTTATTGAACACTTCTTTCTTCTTCTAACTCCATACAAAATGTTTTTTGAGCGATGCCAAAATCCATTCCCCCAACAACCTCATGAAGTTTGTCCTGGCATTATCCTTTTCAAAGCAAATGCGGTTTATACAACTTTTTCAGGATCTGGTAGGTGGTAAATGCCACAGCTATGATTTGAGCTGGTGAAGGCTGGCTTTTGAGCTCACATTCTTAACCACTGTTACACTGCTTTAGACAGATGTGCTAAAGAAAAAGATAAAAGAAATGGATAGTAACTCATTTCTCCTTTCCTGAGTCCTTGAGTCAGATTTCATTCCTTCATCTTCTATTTTTGTTCTTTTGTGTGTCTTATAAATATACCTAATGAAAATATCAGCTGCAAATGGCTTAAAAATGCCATTTAAACTGTATGACATTTGGCATTCCAATCACTGTGGGTTGAACAGAAAACTTTAAGAATTTAAGCAAATGAAAATGATTTATGAATCCCCTTTACCAGCACAGATAGGTTTAGCACAACTGTCCTCGTATTTATGATGAGCATAATACTTCTGGGTACATTTTATGTTTTCCTGCAGAAGTTTGGTGGTAAATGTGGAAATTAAACTGGAAAATATGGATAAATCAGCACAATTCCAAACATCTGCTTGGAACATTCATTTTATTGATTTAACAGTTGACTCTTTAGGATGTTTTTATAAAAACACTGGCTCTAGGCAGAATAGGTATTCTCAGTGAATGTATTTGTTGACATATCACTTAGAAACTACTACACTGACAGATTTTAGGAATTTTATATGAGTGTGAATGACAAGCAAAGGCCATTTTAGATGACAACAGCTCTTCCTGTGTTTTAATGGCTGATCTTGTATTTATATAATTTTAGTGATGAGGCTTTCTTGCTTTGATCTTTTAGTATCACATTTGGCTACATTTTGGGGGAAGTCTGCAATGATTTTTAAATGGGCATCCTGCTGATACTCTACAAGTAACATTTTGGGGAGACACTTGAAGTAATCACTTTTTCTTCAAATCATGTGTCGTTTGCACAACCCTGAACATCTCTGAAGCCATTTTAATAATGGTTGTTTTCTGTTAATCAGTAATCTGTGCATGGAGACAGGTAAAGAGCTTCCTGTGGTTTTTGCTTAATTCTCTTAAGACTAGCCACGTGATGATTGTGTGTCGTTGGAAGGACGGCTAGGTAGATCACTGACAGATTGATGTCTTCCAAACTGGGTTCCATTCTTCTACTGCTTTTAGTCATTTCTTCAACAATAATGTAACTATGGTAAATGAAAAAAATGTGAGTTCTTTTTGGTGGGAGAAGACAGTAACCATATGTGACTTTTTAACCCCCTAAATGGAATCTATTGACCTGTGGTAGATTTGACACCCTAGATCCAGGTACCCACTTTTAGCTCACACACACACACACACACACACACACACACACACACACACACACACACACACACACACACACACACACACACACACACACACACACACACACACACACACACATTCCCATGGGTAAAATAGATTTCTAGTGGGAAGCAGCTATATAGCACAGAGAGCTCAAGCTGGTGCTCTTTGACAACCTAGAGGGCTGGAGAGGGTGCGGGTAGGAGCTTAGGAGAGAGGCTCAAGAGGAAGGGGATATATGTATAATTATAGTTGATTCACATCATTATACAGCAGAAACCAATACAATATTGTAAAGCAATTATCCTCTGATTAAAAAGAATTTCTGTCTCTCCATTTTGGGGCTCTGATGGCACTATGTAGGCTAGTTTCTTGGTTGGAGACCTTATTTCTTACGGTGTCGCTTGGCGGTCCGAGTCTACCGTCTTACCAGTAGCATCAATCTCAGCAGAAAAAAATCTTTACTTACTAACTCATTGCTAGGATCTCACATAAGACTCTCATTTATTCATCCAGATCATGTGCCCACCCAAAACCTCAGAGCTGAGGTCAAGCCCCTCAGATTAATTCCTTCCTGTGGGGGAAGTAGCTGTGCTTTCCTACAGGAAAACAGAAGTGCTTTTAGCAGAATGCAGGAATGTTTGCTCAGTTAACAGAAATACTAGTCACTTCCCTGATAGCTCAGTTGGTAAAGAATCTGCCTGCAGTGCAGGAGACCCTGGTTCAATTCCTGGGTCGGGAAGATCCACTGGAGAAGGGATAGGCTACCCACTCCAGTATTCTTGGGCTTCTCTTGTGGCTCAGCTGGTAAAGAATCTGTCTGCAATGCGGGAGACCTGGGCTCGATCCCTGGGTTGGGAAGATACCCTGGAAAAGGGAAAGGCTTCCCACTCCAGTATTCTGGCCTGGAGAATTCCATGGACTGTATCGCCCATGAGGTCACAAAGAGTGGGACACGACTGAGTGATTTTCACTTTCACTACAATATACAAACATACAAAAACAAACTACAGGGATATATTCTTAATTGTGTTACCAATCTACAATCTGTTATTAACTGACTTTTTTAAATAATGAAAGGCATTTAAAGTAAGGGGAACATTTTCTTTTTTCTAAGTGGATGATTAATTATATTTTAGCCAATGGTATATGCATTCTGGAAAGAACTTTAACTGGGATGTCATTCTATACAACAAACACTTATTGAACTTTTGTTATGTGTCATGGACTCTTCCATGTTCTGGAAAAACAAAAATGACATAGCTCCTCCCTGCCTTTGACCTCTGGTCCTCATTTTCAAGGGAGTTGATGCACAAGACAAGACAATGAGTAGCTGCAGTTCCATGTGATAACTGCAGTAGCTCAGGATTGTTCAGGCTTCTTGGACACTCAAGAGAGATGTCTCGCCTAGGCTGAGGGTGCTTCTTAGCTGAGGTGAGTGACTCTGCATCATCTGGCCCTTCTTATGCCTTTTCTGCTTCATCCCTTGCAAAGTTCCCAAATGGACCCCTCACTTTAGTTGTCCTAAATCCTTTTTGGCTCTTCAGCTAACCCCTCATCTTCCCGTCTCCATCCATTTAGCCATACACTTGGTCTTGCCTGCTCTTTTCATTCTCACACTCCTTCATCCTGAGCCACCTATTGGATGGTCTGCCTTCTGCAGTAGGCATGGTGATTGGGCTCCAAGGAGGCTTTCTAACCTCTGGTCTTGTGCCTTCCTCTACTGAACAGCTACATTCCCCACACTCCCCTATGGCTAGACTTCTGGATACCATCCTTTTTTTTTTTTTTTGCCAGTTAGAAGAATTTGTTTGAGTTTTCAAAGGCAGAATTGAGTCACAGACCTTTTTCTTCCTCCCTACTTTCCTTTTTTTTTTTTTTCAAAACATTTAGGTTCTACTCTCTCAGAAAATGTGAATTATGCAACTATAGTTGTAGTTAACTATAGTCACCGTGTTACACACTAGATCCTCACACCTTACTCATCTCTAACTGAAAGTTTGTACTGTTCTAAACCTCTCCCTAAAAATAAAAATAAAAATAAACCTCTCCCTATTCTCCTTCACACCCTAGTTCCTGGCAACTATTTTTTTTTTTTTAAGATTTCACACGTCAGTGAAATTATGCAGTATTTGTCTTTCTCTGTCTGGTTTCATTTACTATTTGAGCTTTCCTGATGGTTCAAGCGGTAAAGAACTTGCCTTTACCATTGTAAAGACACATGTTCGGTGCCAGGGTTGGGAAGATCCCCTGGAGAAGGAAATGTCAACCCACTCCAGTATTCTGGCCTGGAGAATTCCATGGACAGAGGTCTCTGGTGGGCTACATGGTCCACGGGGCTGCAGAGAGCTGGACACAACTGAGTGACTGTGTACATACACAGACCCTCCAGGTTCATCCATGTTGTAAGTGACAGTGTTTCCTTCTTTTTCAGAGCTTAATTGCATTCTGTTTTATACACATACCATATATTCTGATCCATTCTATTCAGCTCTTTAGCTTGTTTCCATCCCTTGAGTATTGTGAATAATGCTACAGTGATTATGGGAGTATATATATATATAGATAGATATATATCTCAAATATATCTATTTGAGATAAGAAGTTTGTTTCCTTGGGATGAATATCCGGAAGTAATGCTGCTGGGTCATATGGTAGTTCTGTTTTTAATCTCTTGAGAAACCTCCACACTGTTTTTCATGGTGCTATGCCAGTTTATATTATCAACAACAGTGTACAAGTGTTCACTTTTCTCCACATCTTGGTGAGCATTTATCTCTTGTCTTTTTCTTTGGTTAGAGTTAAGGTTAGGTTTACTTTCTCCATTTTGATGCTTTTTTGTTGTTGTTTTTAATTGAGGTACACTTGATTTGCAATATTGTGTTGGTGTCAGGTATATAGCGAAGTAATTGTTATACATACATATATACCTATTTTTTTCAAATTATTTTCCTTTATCAGTTATTATAAAGTATTAGGTACAGTTCCCTGTGCTATGTATTAGGTCCTTGTTGGCTTTGTACATAGTAATGTGTGTATGTTAGGTGTAGGTTGATACATCACTGTGATTTTGATCACATTTCCTTGATTATTAGTGACATTGAACACCTCTTCATGTACCTGTTTGGCCATTTGCATGTCTTCTTTGCAAAAATGTCTGTTCAGGTCCTTTTCTATGTTTTTTTCAGTTGGGTTATATGGGTTTTTGATATCGAATTTTATGATGGAGCTGTCTTTTTCTTTTCTCCAGTTTCTGCGGGCTAGAACATTGGAGGACACATTGGGCTTTTCGGCAGCAGTGTTTCAGCAGCCAGTCTCTAACTTCAGGGTCATTGAAAAGCAAAGCATGAGGAGACTATTTCTTGGCTGGTATGATTTTCTTATAAATTCAGAGATGTTGATGAGAGCAGCTTTCTGAACCCTGTTCACGATACTGGTGATATGCTTCTCATATCAATGGTTCTGTCAGTGGCTTTCTGACTTTCTGTCTTCCTAACGGTGGCAGAAGTAGCAGCACTGCTCATGAGTCATTCTGCATGTCTTCCTGGGGTCCACACTCCCAGTGACTTTGATGTGTCGCATCAGCTTGTTTTATCTGTTTGGAGCAGCTCTACTCTGACTGATAAAACCACTCACCTCCTCTGAGCCTCAGTCTCTACCCAAAACATGAAGATCGCAGAACCTGACTCTTAAAGTGTTTCATGAGGATGCCCTGAGCAAAGGCACGTGGGCAAGTTACTGAGGGAAGGGCATCTTGGGGCAAAGGGTTAACTAGCTTGAACTTGTGGTTTGTGTGTTAGATTAGAAAATTTCTCTCTATAAGAAATATTGTTCAAATCAAGAGAAATGTTTTCCTTCATCTTCTTAGAGCAGGAAAGGTGTCTTTTCTTCTCTCTTTTTTGATTGTTTGTTTCTTGGATTCCATATGGCTTACCCTTTCTCAGCCATGGCCCGCTAATGCCAAAGTGTCTTTCTTTGGCTTTAGTCACTCACTTAGGTGGTTCACGAATACTTAACAGCAATCACTTTCCATTAGTACGGGACTCTGGATTGGATAACTGTAAATTCTGACTTCCTGTAACCAACTGAAGAATGAAATTTTTGTAGAGCCAAAAACCTCTGTCCCAGTGTGGGATAAGTAAGCAGGGAACAGACTGTTACAGTGAAAGACCTTTATGCTAAGCTTCTGAGAGTGTGAACTGAGTTTCAGTCTTATTACCTTTAAAATAGGTGTAATCATTGCTGCCTCACAAAGTTGTTAGGAGCATCAAGCTACACGGTAGGAAAGCCCGACACCCAGGTAGTTCATCCCAAGGTGGAGGTGGTGATAGTTCAGAAAATGTTTGACTAACTTAGTGGGTCAAAGATAAACAGGGAGCCATTCTTTTATTTCCATTGATATTAATCAAGGTCTCTTAGGTACAGACATTGTTAAAATATTTATGTATATTACAGAACTTTATCTTGATAGCACATCATTAGGTAGATATTTCCTGTCCCCATTTTACAGGTGAAGTTGTTGACTGAGTGTAATCAACTTGTTTGCCCTGATACTGACATTGTGAGTCTGGTTTCCAATTTCTTCCCTTTAAATATGGATCCAAAGGTCTCAGATTTCCTGGAAAATTTTCAGGTATTTTCAACTACAAGGAGACCTTGCCTGACAGAGATAATATTTAGATTTTTATCTGGTACTCCTTTGACCCACTCCTACTGTTGGCCCCATTAGTATCAGTACCCTGATTTAGCTTCATTTAAGGACATTAAATTCATTCATCAGGACACCAGCCCACATCTTAGTCACAGGATTGCTGAGACAAGAGTGATTGACAACTGGCTACTTAATCAGCTCCCTCCCAGAGTGGGAATCACAGATGGTAGGTGGTTTTTCCAGTCTAACTCACACTTTAATTATTATTCTTATTTTTAACTTTTGTTTGAGCATGAAGATACAGCTGTATCACTGAAATGGGATTTTAGACGTTCCTGAAAAAAATGCCTTTTGTGTTCCAAGGGGACTTCTGCCCGCCATCACCTTCACTTTCCATTGTGAAAGGAAATGAGAAGTGAGTTCAGTGGTTAAAAGGTTAAAATATCATTAATTACCCATACAAGGTGGCTCTACCATCAGGTGGGGGAATTCCTTACAAGGAAATCCTTCTGCCCTGGGGAAGCAGAGTACCATTTGGGAAAAGCTGCTTCAGTGTTTTCTTAATTAACGTTGTTGTTTCTCTGCATTTAGTGGAAATGTAATAATTTGTTATTTCTCACTAACTGTGTATTTTGAAATAGAGAATTGTTTGAATAATACAGCTCCCTGGAGTTATCCTTGCTAATGCCAAAATGATACTGTATTTTTTAAAGTGCCTAGTGAATAGTTTTTCTAATTAGACCAGATAACATATTAAACTAGAAGTGATATGATACATCTTACTAAGTCACTGGGTTTTACTTGCAACATGCTATTGAGTTTTACCTTTTCTTCTTTTATTTTAAATCAATACTGTTACTAGACCATAGAGCATATTTGTGGGAAAAAAAAGTGCACACCCTTTCTAGGGACACAGCCCCACACTGCGTGTTACAGTCGCCAGTATTAGATGTTCAAGGTCATGTGTGAGTTGTGTGTGCTACATCACTCAGTCGTGTTCGACTCCTTGTGACCCCATGGACTGTAGCCTGCCAGGCTCTTCTCTCTGTGGAACTTTTCAGGCAGAATACTGGAATGGGTTGCCATTTCCTCCTCCAGGGGATCTTCCCAACCCAGGGATTGAACCTGGGTCTCCTGCCTCTCCTGCATGGGCAGGTGAATACTTGGGAATACCTGGGAAGCATTGTGTAAGTTGTATGGGAAGATAATTTCCGCACTTGTCTGGCACTGGGGATGTGTGAGGATACTCTGAAAGAAAACCTTGTGTAAGAACAGGCCTTGATAGTGGCTCAGCCTTAATCGCACAGCATGGCAGGCAGGTTTGTGTTAGGAAAAAGGGGAAGTTCAACCCCAGTCACGGAACATGAGACATGGAGGCTCTGGAAATAGCCTTGCCATTGAACTCTCAGGTTGCCTCCCTCTCTGTCGTCCTCCAGCCTAGCACTGGTGGAGGTGTGCTGATGTAATAACGCAAGTAGCAGCAAGAGGTAACATTTTGCTGTTTGCCAGGCAAACCACCAGCAAAGAAAATATATATATATCCCGTGTTGTCTTGTGCCAGATATGAGTGAGTCAGTGATGAGCAAAGCTCGACTCTGTTCTTGACCTCATGGAATTCGAATTTAGTGGAAGAAATGGACAGTAAGCAAGACAAGTAAATGCATTACTATGAATGATGAGAAGTTTTGTGATAAAAGCACAGGACACAACGAGAACATTGTTGGGTTGGAGGTGGGGACTTATTTGGATGGATTTAGAGTCCTTGAGTCACTCTATCAATAATAGGAAAATGCAGGAAACAAGTATTGCTTTACTCCCACATCCTGCCGGTGGAAAAATCTAAAGTGCTCCAACATTATCAAGGGAGAAAATCAACAAATTAACTTCGGAGAAGTTACTGCATGCAGCCAATGTGCTGGTTTCTCTGCAGCATCTTTTGGGGCTTTGTACGCTCTTGCTGTGGAGACTGCTGCCCACCACCAATGCCCAAGATGAGAAGCTCTGCCAGGTGTGGGCTGGTTGATTCTCCTTTCCCAGTACCAAGAAATCGGAGTTGGGTTACTTCTTATAAAAATCTCGCCTCCTCTTCAAAAACACTGAAATGCTTGTGCTCTTCTCTCTGTGATGAGGCTTGGAGAGGGTGAAGGTTGCAGCTATTCAAGTAAAGCTTTCTGATTAAAACCCCACTGCAGATGTTTCACAAGTATTTGGATTGAATTGATTTGTTAGCTCTGGGCTGTGGGGACAGAATCTGGGCTTAGCGCTTTGGTCTGCACAGTTTTTTTTCCCCCATTAAATAGATACTGTGCTTGATGTTCAAGCATCCTCTCACCTGTGGTCACCTGTGGATGCTATTTGCTTGATCTCTGGAGGCATTTTGAAGATGTGACCGTTGATCAACACAGTTCCAGGTGCAGAATTCATTTGTTTGCATGTGTTCCTGGAAAGGAAAAGATATCACCAGTGGGTGCCATCTTAGGAATCTCCGCTTCTCTTCTGAAAGCATTTGACCTTATAGCTCCTGTGGCCAGTTTTCTCTCCTCTTTTGTCTTTCTGAGGACAATGCTTTGGAGGACTTCCTTCTTTTTCTTGGTTCCCATTCATATATTCTCAGCTGGGTATTTACTTCCTTAGTAGCTTCTTGCTTCCTTCTGTCCCCTGCTGGGCTTTCCTGGCGGCCCAGGCAGTAAAGAATCTGTTTGCAAATGCAGGAGACCAAGGTTTGATCCCTGGATGGGGAAGATCCCCTGGAGAAGGGAATAGCTACCCACTCCAGTATTCTTGTCTGAAGAGTCCCATGGACAGAGGAGCCTGGCAGGCTACAGTCCCTGGGGTTGCAGAGTTGTACATGACTGAGCAACTAACACTTCACACTTCCCTGGTACTTCCTTGCCTCCCTCTTTCCTTTCTGTCCATCATTCCTTTTCTTTCTCTTCCCCTTTCCTCTGTTCCACCCCACTCTCCTTCATCTCATGTTCATTGAGTGCGAGCTTGATAAATACTCTAGGGTTGAAGGAGTGTATGTCCATCTCTCTCTCTCTCTCTTTCCCTAGCAAGAGAGTCTGAGCAGGAACCTACTCTTGCAGAAGTCAGACCTTCTCAGACCTATAAATCTAGGTCAGGCTTGGCTGCATGTATATGTGTGTCCCTGAACACAGTTATTGGGTTATCTGTTGTGTTCAATCTATGAGCTGAGAAGGTATAAACTTAGGAAATTTTGTAAAGGCATATGGCTCCATGCCCAGAAATTCTGATTCTCTCCTTTCTAAAATTACAACCTGAGCTGAGAACCACTACATTCAGAACTCTTGTAAGGAACAAATGTGAACAGTTCTCCAAGTGGAGAATAAGATATTGTTCCTATTAGATTACCTTTTCCAGGTGTCTTTAAAACTGTGTTACAGACCATGAAAAAGTTGTGAATTTATTTCTGAACTGTTATGCAAATGTGACAAATGCCAGGGATATTTTCCTGTCTCCATCTTGGCCCAAACTCATTAAGCAGTTATTTACCTTTAACTTTGATATCTCCAAAAATACGGTTAGATCGGTTACTGAGTAGTATCACTATACTTGTCCTTTAATAGCATATTTTCCAAAGTGATCACACTTGAATCAATCTTTCTGGTACCACATGGTGATCTTCAGTTATATTATTATGTCTCAGTGTAGTAAAATCAGTCCTTAACAAACAGTTAAAGTAAGAACTGTGCACAGTAATAAATAGACCTAGGATTCCAGCTGGCACAAAGTCTGATTTTAGTTTGAATGACAACAGTATTTTCTCTTTTTCAAGGGTGGGGGGGAATCACAGAAATGGAACATGGTTTTGTTTTTTTTTTCCCCCTTTAGATGCTGTTTAAAATAGTCATGAGCATGAAATACCCTATTTTTAGATTTAGGTCATTTGAAATGCTCCCTCTTTTAGGATTAGAACAGGGATGGGGCAGCGATGGTCGTGGTTGATGCTGAGAGGGCTCTGCCCAGTGCCTGGATTGGTCTTGCTGCTGCTACAACTGCCACACGGCCAGGCTTGTCCCTGACTCCGAATTCTGTCCTCTGGGCCTTCAAATGGTGTGGGGTGGGGGTGGTAGGGGACTGCTTGGGGATGGAACTAAGGAAATAAAACAAAGGAGCCTTCCACCTTTAGGTCATGTGCTTTCCCTTCTCTATTCGTCACATTAGCCAGTTACACCAGAGGCCTGGGACACTGAGTCATATTCTCTGTCATTCCCAATGTGTGGTGGAGAGAGAGGAGATCTCTGCTTACTTTGACCCATGCCCTGTGCATCCCTCTGTACAGGAGAAGTCCTGGCAAGGAGCTGTCCCCCAAGACTTTTGTGACTTCCATTCGGTATTTCATTAGAGAGGGAAGAGTAGAAATTGGTGGGGTGGCGTGCAGTAGAGTCCAGACATGGAGACCTTTGGAGTTTCTTCAGCTAAGCGTATCTGATCCTGAGGTTCATGGGTTTGGGGTCTGCCCTCCCAAAGCAGCACTGAACCTCATGTCTTTACCATCTGACCATGGCAGTGGAAACTTCAGATGTTTTCAGAGCCATAAAGCATGTCCCGGCACAGTAATAAAGACTACTGTGTTTCCATCAGATTTTATAGTACCAGGCCACATTAAACTCTGATCTTACTGTCCTCTTGCATATTTCAGTAGGTACAAAATCACTTCTTTGTTTTTTTGAATTCTCTATTGGATAGATGTTTATATATTAACTTATTTTAGTTATTATTTCAGAATCTCATTTATCTCCAGTAATATAACTCAGGAGCAAATTTAATTGTGATGTTCTTCTAAATATCACTCATGTATAATAAAATATGTTAGATGGTGGGCTCAGCAACCACTTTTGGAAATTTTGATTTAAAAAAATTTTCTACTATGGTACTGCTGATCAGTCTCCAGAATTTCATTTAATTTACCTTCACTGTTGAAGGCAGATCCATAAAACTCGGTGTAAAAATACGCCCTTAGAAAGAAAGGCAAGAGGAGAGGAAATGCTCATGTTCTCACCCAGCCTCACCCAGTCCTCACTGATGGGCTCCACACCCTGTTAGTCATACAAGAATTCTCGTTTGTTAAGTAATGGACATAGACAACTTAAAATTCCCTTTCATGCAGGGCATGCATGCATGCTCAGTCATGTCCAACTCTTAGCAACCCCATGGACGATAGCCCTCCAGGCTCCTCCGGTCCATGGGATTCTCCCGGCAAGAATACCGGAGTGGGTTACCCAGGGTTGGAACCTGCGTCTTTTTCATTGGTAGGCAGGTTCTTTACCACTGAGCCACCTGGGAAGCCCCTTCAAGTAAAGATGATGCAGCAAATATGCTAAAGGACTGTCTCCACTCGTTTAACATCTGTCAAGAGTCCATAGTCATGTTTGCTGCAGCCATTAACTATTGCTAACCTTTTAATTTTTTCCTTTTGTCAAATGGTTTACATTCTTCCACTTCAGGTGAAAAGATTTGAGGTCATATGTTCATTCATTTAACAAATAACTATTGACCATTTAACCCATACTGGGCTCTGACTTCAATGCTGGGGATAATATATCTATGAGTAAGGCCAGCCTATTTCCCATATTTGTGTGGCTTGTATTATAGTCCTGGAAGATAGGACATACACAGACACACATACACAAGGAAATAAATATAACAATTATCAAAAGTAAGTATTACAAGGGGAATAAGGAGGAGAAAGACAATGACAACAGGAAGGGCCAACTTAAATAAGGAGAACATGGAAAGCTGTCTGGAAGAGGGGTGATATTTCAGCCCTGAAAATGGGAAGTTATGGCTGTAGAAGGTGGGTAGGAAGGAAGATGTTCTAGGTGAAGGTCTAGAGTTTGGCAAAAAAAATTTATTCTGTTTGATGGAAAGACCAGCTGACACATTATATTGGGTTGACCAAAACATTTGTTTGGGTTTTCCATAACATTGTATGGAAAAACCCAAACAAATTTTTTGGCCAGCTCAGTAAGTGTGGTGATCTGGACAACTGGCCTCGAAGACAACGGAAGGGGTTGCGGTTTTCATTTCCAGAGGAGCTTTTAGCACAATGAGGAAGATGGCACTCATGCATCTCTTTATTTGTGTGGTGTTCATTAAGCATACATGAATGGACTGTTATTCCTGTCAAAAGTAATGGCAGACATTGCTAATCAACCTTAGCACTCCTTCCC
Organism: Cervus canadensis; assembly: GCF_019320065.1. NCBI lineage: Eukaryota > Metazoa > Chordata > Mammalia > Artiodactyla > Cervidae > Cervus > Cervus canadensis. Next base: position 19,140,219 of record NC_057407.1, on the reverse strand, counting down.
CCGATCCTCAATTACTGTGGTATCCAGTTAGCTGTAGAATAACTGTTATTCCCCTGATTGCACTTGGTACTGCTCTGCCTTGAAGACAGAGATTGTATTTTTTTATTATAGCATCTTGAACTCCAAGAGTAATCAGTACCAATAAATGCTCAATAAACAATCATTTATTCATTAAAGTAAAACTTACCTACTTATAGCCATTTATTCTTATTATATATTAAATGCTTAATAATATATCAATAGTACCCTAAGTTTACTTTAAACCAATGTGTAAATATGCATGTGTATAATGTAGTTTTTTTTGGCAGACCTAGACATATAGCCATATCTGCAAGATTTAACTATTTGAATAGTAAAGTTCAGTTCAGTTCAGTTGCTCAGTCGTGTCCGATTCTTTGTGATCCCATGGACTGGAGCACGCCAGGCCTCCCTGTCCATCACCAACTCCCGGAGTTTACCCAATCTCGTGTCCATTGAGTCAGTGATGCCATCCAACCATCTCATCTTCTGTCGTCCCCTTCTCCTCCTGCCTTTGATCTTTCCCCAAATCAGGGTCTTTTCAATGAGTCATCTCTTTGCATCAGGTGGCCAAAGTATTGGAGTTTCAGCTTCAACATCAGTCCTTCCAATGAACACTCAGGACTGATCTCCTTTAGGATGGACTGATTGGATCTCCCTGCTGTCCAAGGGACTCTCAAGAGTCTTCTCCAACACTACAGTTCAAAAGCATCAATTCTTTGGTGCTCAGCTTTCTTTATAGTCTCACATCCATACATGACCACTGGAAAGCCATAGCCTTGACTAGACAGACCTTCGTTGGCAAAGTAATGTCTCTGCTTTTTAATATGCTGTCTAGGTTGGTCATAACTTTTGTTCCAATGAGTAAGCATCTTTTAATTTCATGGCTTCACTCACCATCTGCAGTGATTTTGGAGCCCCCCAAAATAAAGTCAGCCACTGTTTCCACTTTTTCCCCATCTATTTGCCATGAAGTGATGGGATTGGATTCCAAGATTTTAGTTTTCTGAATGTTGAGTTTTAAGCCCACTTTTTCACTCTCCTCTTTCACTTTCATCAAGAGGCTCTTTAGTTTTTCTTCACTTTCTGCCATAAGGGTGGTGTCATCTGCATATCTGAGGTTGTTGATATTTCTCCCGACAATCTTGATTCCAGCTTGTGCTTCATCCAGCCCAGTGTTTCTCATGATGTACTCTGCATATAAGTTAAATAAGCAGGGTGACAATATACAGCCTCGACATACTCTTTTCCTGTTTGGAACCAGTCTGTTGTTCCATGTCCAGTTCTAACTGGTGCTTCCTGAGCTGCATACAGGTTTCTCAAGTGGCAGGTCAGGTGGTCTCTTTCAGAGAGACCGTCTCTTTCAGAATTTTCCACAGTTTGTCATGATCCACACAGTCAAAGGCTTTGGTATAATCAATAAAGCAGAAATAGATGTTTTTTCTGGAACTCTCTTGCTTTTTTGATGATCCAGTGGGTGTTGGCAATTTGATCTCTGATTCCTCTGCCTTTTCTAACATCTGGAGGTTCCCGGTTCACATATTGGTGAAGCCTGGCTTGGAAAATAGTAAAGTAGTAAAGTCAATTGTTTTTACTGGATTTGTGAGCTCCTCAAACCTATTAGGGTATGCTTATTTAAGCATAAAGAGTGAAGCCTGTATGGTTTCTGGAGAGTGACTTAGTGTGTATGTGATCTTGTTGAATCGGAATGAGGGTCATATCATGATGTCAGAGAAGTTTATTAACAACTAATAGCTCTGTGAAGTTGGAGAACATTTCCAGGGTTGGGTGGGAAGAGGGAGGAAGTTATTTTAATCACTTGCATAAGCCATTTATAGTCCTGTCATCTCCTCTGTCATAAAGATTATCACTTAATTATAAGATAATATGATTTGCTATTTAGATATCGGAGATAAAAACACACAGGCTGGGATCAAAGTGGAAATCAATTTTCAAAAGGTCTGGGTACTAATTAATAAAGTTCATTCAGCTGTGTGTCTGTCAGACTAGCTTGGGTTAGGGTGTCTATTTTAAAAACATAGATGAGCTGAGTTCTCTGGCTTCTGGGTCAGAGAGGATGACCACCTTTAAATACAAAGGGATAGCTCAGGCAAGTGGGAGAAAGTGCCTGACCTCACCCTGCAGGCCAACCAAGTGCCGGGACACACTCCCAGCATCCAGGGTCCTCTCCACTGCTTTTCTGCATTGCTCTTGAGTTGTGTAAGAAGATGGCGGGTTCAGTAGGTTGGACAAAGGCTGCTAATTACAGGAAAATGCAGGTGTGTATTAGCTTACAAGGGTGGGAACTTATAAGCAAATGTATGTGTAGAAGTGATAGAGGATAGATTTCAATTATCCCTAACAGATGAACTGGGCTTTCTGGAGTGTGGTCAGGTCTGAAGAAGGGTTTGAGGGAATTTCTTATCATTCACACTGAGGACCCTTCATCAGGGACATTGTTGAGGACAACCCAGCAACACTGCTATGTTTGAGAGGATGTGCTCTAGATTGGGTTGACCCTGGCTTGAATCTAAGTACTATTGCTTAATACTGTGATCTTTATATTTTGGAGCTTCAGTTTTGTTTTTTACTTTCTAAATAGATACCATAATTGTACCCACCTCAGTGCAGTTTCTGTAGAGTTTAGCATGGGATGTGGGTCCAAGAAATGGTAGCTGTTTATTATGATTTTTGGAATGATAGTGGTCATTGTTAGAACCCAGTAAGGGCAAAAGATGACGTTTTGTTGTTGTTTAATACTTTATCCCCCAAATCCCAGTCCAAGTTCAGTGCTTTCCCTGGACTCCCAGACAGAGGGCACGCTTGAATAAGGATGAGCTCAGGAGAGATTCTTTCCAAAGGACATATGTGGAGGGATGGGACTCAGGTGGAGAAGAACCATAGGGAATGGAGGGAGCTACAGAGGAGTTCTCATGACTGAAACCCAGAGAGATGAGGGGAAGGTATGATCCTGCAACATAGCAGGAAAGAGAATGGGAAGAGCATGCTGACTTTGGAGGAGCCAGGAGCTTTGGGAAGGGGCTTGACTTCTCTTTTATCTCTTCAGCTCATCTCCTGCTGGAATCCTCTCCAGCCAGTTGACACGGGAAGCCCAGAGGCAAGGGACTCCATCAGTGTAGCGGATGCAGGTCAGCCTTCTAGCGCAGAGAACAGGGCAGTAAGTGGAGGGATGGATCTAAAGGGGCAACCCAACTTCACAGTGTCTCACACATAGTAAGCACTCAATAAAAATATATTGAATAAATAGCATCTCATAGGTAGTTGAATTAAATTGTGTTCCTTCAAACAATTGTTTTCTTAGCACTTCCTATGTGCTAATTGCCATAAAGCCTGGAACAATGAATAAAGCTCAACCTTAGTCCTCCTGGGTATCCACAATGCTTCCATTTTTTAAAAGACTTTATATGTATATTTTTTCCCATTAATTTGTACCATCTCCCTCTAAAGTAGGATTTATTATACCCATTTTGTGAAGAAGGAGCCCTAAATTTTGAGAGATTAACAGACATGTCCAGAGTCATACAGAGGGTGGAATGGGAATCCAAATGCTGACTTCTAGGATCCTCACAGTCATTGTTCCATCCTGGTTCTATGACTCCACAGAAAGGATTATTGATCTGATTGAGCATGCTTTTTCTTTTTTCACCTAATGGTTGAATGAATTCAGTAAATACTATTGTAGATGAGTTTAGCTGTAACTAGCCCATTATTCCTATCAGAGGTACCAATGTGAATCATCTGGGAACTTACTAAAATGAGGAATTTTGAGAGTCTCCACCAAGTCTAATCTATTGTGTTGGACTCCTTGCAAAATCCTTAAGGGATAGGGTAGCCAGCCTGAGAGTGAACTCTGCTTTCATGAATCCCTGATGTAACCCAAACTCCTAATTTTACAAAGGACAGAAATGATGCTCAGAAAATCAGCGTGACTAGTTTGGTGATACAAGGCTAGTTGGTGTCAAACACAGGTATTCATGTTGTCAGTAAATAAAATCAGCATCAAATAAGAGTAATGCTCGCTAAAGTATATAACATAAGAATGGGTACATAAAACTTATTTGACTTAGTGCTCTTTTGCAGATGTGGTCCTGATAGCTAAATGTGAATTAGATGGCACTGGGATTGGAGAAGATGCACCCTAACAACAGAGAGTGATTTAATGCATATAACAATGTGAAATCCTGCACCCCACATCTAGGTCATTTTCAAAGGCAGAATAATGGAGCTGCCTAGCAGTCAGCTTTTGCAGATGAGTGTAGGTTGAATTATAAGAATGGATACCCAAAGATGTGGAAAGATACAGTCATCAGTGAAAATAGAAGATGCCATTTTCATTTGTAAGATGGACCTTTTATTAATTAATCTGAATTTGGTGCTGATATTGGCTAGTACAAAAATAAGCCTTCAACGACAGGATGAGCACCAGGACTACTAAAGACCTCTGGTCTCCAAACTGGTCTTGTCTCTCTTGGTGGCAGATAAATTGTTCAAAAAAGTGATGAATTTCTCCTCATAGAACTGAAAATGTGGACAAAATTGAGTGACTCATAAGAGCATACTCATATGACAAATGTTTCTGAGTGTCTCTCATGCCAGGTCACATCACTCCTGAAGTATAATGATAGGTTATAAATTGTTTTAACAGGACTTTCAATGATCTGCTTAATCCATGGAACTTAAAGTGGGAACTGATGTTCTTTCATGATAACGGAGATGAAATTGTCAAAGGAGAATTTCTTAGGTAGCTGATAGAGCATTTCCAACAGTGGCAAGTTTCCGTACTGATCATTTGAGCATCTGTTTTCATAGATTCTGTCTGTACTGGTATTTAATATATGTTAAATCTTTATTCTTTCAGTGTAGGCAACAATATTTTCTATGATTTGTTCCATGAGTCTGTGTTTTTTTTCTTTTTTTGACAGAGAGCTCTTGCACATCCTCTCGCTAAGCTTGTATTTACTGAGTTTATTCATTCTCTTATGGAGAAATAATTCATAGTCTGTTATTAAGACAATGGCTTTGACTTTAGAATGAGTTTATGTCTTTAAGGATAGTTCTCAGTAAATGAGTCAACCATATGTTAAATCAAATTTAACATCCATTATGAAACACTGAATCATACTTTACATCTCAGTAATGATAAAAAATGATCACTTATCTCATGTTCTTCTCATTTGTACTACATCTCATCCATCTTGCTAATATTGCAAAGATTTATTAAATGAACAAGTATCCAACTATAACTGTTAGTATTAATTGCATATTTTTCTTTTTTCTTTTGTGGCCTTCCACTTCCATGTTCACTTAAGCTCACTTTAATATAGGTTTTAAAAGTAATAGTCTTTATTATTCTGAAATGACAATTAACAGAAAACTAGTAAGTTAGCAATAAAATTATTTCCATGAAACTCTGCAATTCCAGCATCCCATTACAAGGTTGAGGATTTGCTTTATGTGCTCAGTACTGGAAGTGAATATCTCTTTTCACTAGAATAAAACAGTCGATTTTAAACCTCTGGAAACATTTCAGATCCCTTATGACTTAAAATTGCTACTTGTGTAGTAAAAGTTTAAATCACTTGAGTAAATTTGTAATTTAATCTTTAACTAACATTTATTCTTTCTTTCTAAGTGCTTTCTGTTGGTGTAAATTGTGAAGAGTTGCCTCTGTCTTTTCATAAGACTTGACTAGGCTTCTTCAGCTCAAGAACTTCCAAACTATCTTTCAAACCAATAGCTTCTTTCAGGTTCCTGTTTCTGGGAAAAGTTCCACCATACTATCTCTTCTCCAGGCTCTGAATACAGGTCCCTGCCTCTCATTTATGTCCTAAATGTCCTCAACTTTTCAGCTACAGCTGCTTTTTCCTGTAAAATGATCTCTTAGATGTTTATACTTCTCTTGTGATTCTTTTTACATACCCCCTGGATTTCTACCCCAGCCTCTTGGTTGATCTTCAAAGCCTTTGTCTTTCTTGGATACATCCTGCATTCTGGTGAAACAAATCTTGCTCAGTTCTTCCGAGCTTTAGTTCATGAACTCAAATGTTCCTTGAGGAAGGGATTCAACACACACTTGTTTCATGTTTCACCAAATTCCCGTTTTTATCAGATAACACATATCACAGAATTTTATCTAATGGGATGGTGGTGAGCAGAATTTCTTTCTAAATGGCAAATGTCACACTAATGTATTATCTTTATTGGGATAATAATAATGAAAGGGACCATTTACTAAATTGCTTTTATGAATGTGGTGTTTTATATCTATTTACCTCTGATTCTTGTACAAACCTCGAGTGAAATTGAAAGTCACTCAGTTGTGTCTGACTCTTTGTCATCCCATGAACTGTAGCCCGCCAGGTTTCTCTGTCCATGAAATTCTCCAGGCAAAAATAGTGAAGTGGGTCGCCCTGCCCTCCTCCAGGGGATCTTCCTGACCCATGGATTGAACTGGAGTCTCCCACATGGCAGGCAGATTCTTTACCCACTGAGCCACCTGGGAAGCCTGTGCCCTGCCCTTCCCCCCTCCCCCCTCCCACACACACGTACACAATTTGTTTGCTGACCATATATACCAAAATCTGACCAGAATATTGAGAAGAACTGGTAATAGAGCTTGGGGTTTGGGAGGAAAGTTCAATTTAGGGAGGGAATCTTTTTGTGAGAGACTTCATAGACTTAGAACCATAAAGTTGAGTCTCAGTTTTAGAGGGATGGAGTGGGGTCACGTGGATTTCATTGTTGCAGGGCTGGGATGCAGAGACAGCACTGTGGCTTCAGATGGGATCCTTTGAGGGTTTCTTGAGGTGAGGTAGAGGAGGAAAACTTCAAGAATGTCCTAGGATTTTAGAAAGGTTTTGAAAATTGCCATGTCAAGGAGAAGGCATCTTCATTTAAATATTGTCATGAAACATAAATGCAAATCTGAAGGTAAAATCTGGAAACTGCTATGTGAAGACTGATGTGTTGTAAAACTTGTTCACTGCTATGTAAACAAATGGTAAAAGTCATCTAGTTGAGATATAACTAAGGGAAGAATTGATAAGCTGAGACACTGAACCACTACCACCCCCTTTCTTGATCCAATAGAAAGGAGGATAAGTACCTGTCTTGAAATTAGGTAGTTACCAAAGCTTGGTGTAATGCTAAAGAGGATACTGCATTTTCTTAACTAGGCTGTTCATCTACTTCCTTAAAAATGTTGGAATGTTTTGCATTTGATCCATAGTTAGCCTTACATTCTCAACCCTATAGTAAATTTTTATAATCCAGTTCATGCTACTGTCATATTCTCAATCAAACAGGAAATTACTTTCCTGAGTTTGGCCAAGATTGAGAGGGAATATTGTGCAGCATCAGCATAATATTAACTGAAATTTTGTCATTCGTGATGGAACCTAACAAAAATCTGCAGGTGCCCAGCAGGAGACTAAGAATTTCAGTTCAATGAAGTTTTCCTTATGATATCCTTAACCTGTAGTCATGTGACTTTAGCACGTGTTATGGCTTTGTTAAACACTAGTGTTCACTCATTGCCCATTCTGGGCAGCTCACTGTGCTGATCTCTATGGAAGAAGCTAAATTAAGACCCTGGTTTCTGCTGTCAAGAAGCTTACTGTCTATGTGGATAGACAGATGGTACCACACGACACAGATTTGGGCTGTTGCAGACTGGTGGTCCTCTGTGCTATGAGAATACTGAGGTGGTAGATATTTATTTTGATGGGAGGACTGGAAAAGTTTCATGGACAATGTGACTTCTGAGCCAGACCTGGAAAGTTTCAACTAGTAGAAATGTGTCCAAAAGGTTGTAAAATTCTAGAAATGGTAATTTGACTGATTAACCAGGAGAGAGATAAGGGACAGCTCTGAGACTGGAGGGGAAGAGCAGGCATACATTTCACAGAATCCTAAATGCCATCTGGGAGGCTTTGGACATCATTTCAAAAGCCCAGGGTAGCCACCAGAGGTTTTAGGAAAGGAAGTAAGAGGACCAGTTATGTGTCTCATGAGATTAAACGTGGCCCCTTGGTGGTGGATTGGGTTGGTGCTACAGTATCGGGAACAGTTGCGGTAGGAAAACTGGGAAGGAGAGAAAAGGCTGAAAAGATAGAAATGGGAGTCAGCAGTACGCAGTGAGAGAGATACTTACAGCAGGAGGTGGGTCTCCTACTGTAGGAGGCAGGTCTCCCCAAAAGTATATTTCCAGGTTTCTAGCCCAGGTGAGTATCTCTCCCACCTTGGTGTTTGTTGGGGTCCTTTAATGGACCGGAACCTTGTGGTACGGAGTCGACAATAAAGTGAGAGAGAGAAAGAGAGAGAGAGAAAGACAAAAAAGACCCGGGGACCTAAGCTGTGGTGGAGCAAAGGTGCTTTAATGATTTTTCTATGAGTATATATAGGCTGCAGTACAAGAAACTTCTTTCGGGAATGATAGAGATCAGAAAACCAAATGTACAGCAACCGTTACCAAGGGAACAAGGGGTAATGTTAGTCACAAGGTCAGGAGACAATCTATATCTCAAGTAAGGGGAAGGAGATTAAGCTGTTTTGTCCTAAGGAGAATGTTTACTAAAGGAGACTCATGCTTGCCTCACACAATGACCTCAGTCCCTGGGAGCAGCGTGCTGTTCCGCTTGAAGAGGGACAAAGGACTCATGAGAGACAGCACGTAGGAATCCTCCCGTCAAACATTCCCTGACAGGTGTTCTTTTTTTTTTTTTTTTAATTTATTTCTTAATGGGAGGATGATTGCTTTGCAATGTTGAGTTAGTTTCTGCTGTACAATAACACGAATCACCTTTGAGTGTACATATACCCCTCTCTTTGGAGCCCCTCTTCTATTATACCCGCCCCCGTGTCATCTCTCTAGGTCATCACAGGGAACTGAGCTGAGCTCCCTATGTGATACAGCAGCTTCCCACTAGCTCTCTGCTTTACACATGGTGGTGTATATGTCTTCACTTCTTTAACTGAGACATTGACAATAAACCATACAGAGATAGAACTAATTATCATAAAACCTTGCTTCACAGAGATGATACATATGCATAGCACATATACATCACACTTCCTTGATTTTGTGATGTTATTGGTTGTAAGAACACCATTGATTGCATAATGCTTTGGAAAAAAAGAAATGCAAACATATTAAACACCTAAGTCAATTGTAAGATACATATCCATTTACTTGTGTTAGCAATGTAAAAATAAGCATCTTAAAATTTAGGAAATTGGGCAATCACCCTTCAGTTATTAGCATTTACTAACTTATAGTTTATTGGACAATCAAGTAATCGTAGCTGGTACATACTTTCTAATATTAGAATTTTTACCAGTTCCTAATACTGGAAATTTTACCACTTTTGTATACTAACTCTCTGCAACCTTGGGAAAGTCATTTTACCTCTACAGGGTGGGAAGTGCAACAAAGATTCTGAAGTACATTGATGAAAAGCACTATAGGAAGCCCTTGATGTTGTTATACCTCTATCATATCTTTCACCCCGTAGCACATCCCATCATTACAGCTAAAATGAAAGATCATCAAATGTTACCTGTAGTTGAATTTTAAAGAATGGGAAAAATCTAAAGAAATGATCAAACCTAGTTATTCATCCATATTCACTGGGAAGTTTATTCAAAATGTGAAAGAATATCTGGGGTCTTGCCTTCACCTCTTAAATCAGGACTTTCAGGGAATGGAGTCTGGAATCTCATCTTCCTGATAAGCTCCACAGGTGATTCTGATGCATGAACAGAGTTGATATCTGAGGTGCCTGAACAGCCTTACATGGATTCTAGGGGATCAGCATAGTGATCCTACAGTTGGTGGTCTTTCTTTCTGTTTGAACAGCCTAAATGTGATGTAGGGGTTTGGGGACTTTGTTTTTTGGGTTACTGGTGGTTTCTACAATGCTGCCTCTTCCCAACCTTTATCATTCACCCTTATATCCCACATTTTAATGGGATCAGGTTCTGTGGATTCTCTGAGCATTGCCTGGATATGCAACATTGGCAAATTGTTGTTTCCTCATCATTTGCTTTGGTACAAGTTTAATGAAAAAAAAAAAGTATACAGCTTAGACATAATTCACAATTTTCCCAATTAACCATAGCATGCTCCTGAAATCTTAAGAACATTAAAAAAATCTAATTATGTATATGATAAACAGTGTCCTGTTCTTTTTCCAGGTAGGAAGTAATGGGTTTGACTCTCTCTGGATTTAATGTTGACAGTATAGAACAGGAATGCTAATCACTGAAGCTGCAATAAAAACTTAGAAATATTAAAACCTTCTTTCTCATACAAAATTATATTCTACAATTCAAATGGGAAAAGGCAGCATGAACTTGAATCTCTGTACTCTTTTTCTAGAAATTTACCCTATTCCCTAACCTCTTCTGCTATTTACCTAGATTTTTATTCACTAAATACAGACATTTTAAATGTCTTTGGCCCCTAGGGCTCCCAGACCTGTAAAGAAATAATCTTTCCATTCTGGACTTCAAAACCAACTACTGGAAATCTTATCATCCGTTTAGTCCAATGCATATTAAAATCGAGCAATTAATTATCTCCGGTTCTAATCCAGTAAGCCTGTGCAATTAACATCTGGGCTTCAGTTCATGTTTTTGCTGACTTTCTCATTTAAGGATTGGGACACAGTGGATCTCCCTAGAAGACATATTTAACAAAGATTATTTCCTGTATTTAAATCTTCATTTCTTTTAACCCATGCTTTGTTTTGTGCATATTTTCATTAACACCTTTCAGTTGTAAATTTTGTCCTAGGAAGAGATTGCTGGCAGTAAGTAATTTTTTTTAAAAAAATGAAGTGAAGGGTGAATTTAGTTGTATCCCTTAATTTTTTGATTGCCAAATAAGATGGAGTATGTCAAAATTACCTGAACAGCAAACAATTGATCAAATAAGTAATAAATAGAGACTTAGTCATTAGCCACATGGTGTGATTTTGCTTGCTCTGTCCTCTTGTCTAAACATTCCTACCTGCTTGCCTGGTGTTCGAAATTACTCTAAGATTGCGTACACCATTTATTTCACCACAAGAGACTAGGTACACTAAGTATATAATCACAAATACCAAGAAGAGTTAGTTTAGGAGTCTGATTTCACATTAGGTTATAATGAATGAAGGGACTCTTTCCTCTGATAGCAGGAATAATCAGAGATGGACTCTGAAAGGTAGATTGTCTCACTTCTAAGTAAACAGTGGCTGAAGGAGGCTGAGAAAGAAGGGAACTACATACAGAGAAGCAAGGGAAGGAAGGCACTGGAGCTTGACTTTATTATTTTTACTAGAATCTGGGGTTCTCTAAGTAGTGAGTGATGCTTGCTGTTGAGAAAGCTTTATTTCCCTGTTCCGCCAGATGGGGCTCCAGCCTTTTTCGTAGCAAGCTTATATGTCACCTTCTCTGGGAAGCCTTCCTGGCTTTCAACTACAATATCAGTTCCCATGCCTCTAAGCTTCTATTTCTACTTTACTTACAGTGAAAACTTTATACCACCATGTTCCTCTTCTCCCAGAAAATTTCGTTTCAGGAGTTATTTCTATGTCTACTGTTGCTTTTTTTCTGTCACAGTCTCCTAGCACAATATAATGATCTACAATAAAGGTTAACAGATTTAATATATACAGAGAGTATGTATGATATCACAGAAACTATGATCTTCTAAATATGGTTCTATTTCTTAAGGAACATTTGAAAAATACAGGAAAGATAAAGAGAGAAAACAAGTCCACTGTAATTCTGCTTCTCAGACGTCACCATTCTTCACAGTCAGGTGAATTTCTTCCCATCGTTCTGTTATTGTTGATCAGTAGCTCAGGTGTGTCTGATTCTTTGTGACCTCATGGACTGTTGCACTCCAGGCTTCCCTGTCCTTCACCATCTCCTGGAGCTTGCTAAAACTCATGTCCATTGAGTCGGTGATGCCATGCAACCATCTCACCCTCTGTTGTCCCCTTCTCCTCCTACCTTCAATCTTTCCCAGCATCAGGGTTTTTTCTAATGTCAGCTCTTCACATGAGGTGGCCCACTGTTCTATAACTAACTGCAAATATGCATTTTGGGGGTCTTTTGTATATTTATAAAGATTGCATACAAATGCAGTCACATGCATTTACTTGTTTTGTTTTACTTTTTTTACACTTAGCTATGTCAACTTATTTCCACATTATTAAGTATTCTTTGAAAAACTGATTTTGTAATGTTTTTTGAATATTAGCCATTGCATATCTGAATTTAATTAACTGTCCCTGTTTTTAGTAAATTTGTTATTGTTATACATAAAACTGTGACATATGTCTTACAAATAATCTTTGTCTTGATCTCTGATAATTACATTGGCATAAATTTTTGAAGGCTGTGGATAAATATTTTGATATTATATGCCAATTTGCCCTTAATAGTAGTGTATACTTGTGCCTGTTTCCTTGTGGCTTCCATGGATCTGAGTATTTTTATTGGAAAAATTCTTTGCCTTTTCTTTAATAAAAATGCTATTTCATTGTTTAAAACTATGGTTAATTGAACATAGTGAAGTTGAACATATTTTTCATATTGTACTTATCCATTTATATTTCTTATTTCTTCATGGTTTTAATCTAGTTTTCTAATGAAGTGTTTGCATCTTATCACTTTGTAATAGCTCTTTATCCAAAGATATGAGTTGTTAGTCTAGAATACATTTTTCAAATACATTTTTTCCCATACTTTTCTCACTTCATTTTGTTTGTAATGGTTTTGGGGAGCTGAAGGTTTTAATTTTTGGTTGTGATATGTATCATTGTTTCCATTGTCATTTTAGCATTATTATACTTAAAAAATTCATTCTGATCCAGATAAATAAGTCATATTTTTTTTTCTTCTTATCTAATGGCTCTGTTTTCTGCTTTTATTTCATTAGTAGATGTGTGATTTATTTTAGTATTTGACAGGAGAAAGAGATGTAACTTGTTTCCTATAAATAGTCAACCAGTATTTCTGCCATTATTTGTTGTAGTCTTTTCTTCTCTGAGATTTGTACTGTGACTTATATATACACTAGGGACTATCCAGGTGGCCTTAGTGGTAAAGAACCTGCCTGCTAATGCAGGAGACATAAGAGACACAGGTTTGATCCCTGGGTCTGGAAGATCCCCTGGAGGAGGGCATTACAACCCTCTCCAGTATTCTTGCCTGGAGAGTCCCATGGACAGAGGAGCCTGGTGGGCTACAGTCCATATGGTCTCTTTCTGGCCTTCCTCTTCTGTCCATTGACCTAAATATCCTTAGATCAATATGTTTCCAACTATTATAGTTTCACTGGTTATTTTAAAGAATTTTTTTCCCCAGAAGTAGGTTTATCTCATGAGTGGAAGCTTTCTAATGTTCTCACTTAATTTAGGAGAAGCATTTGTAAAAATGTTGTAAAAACAGAGGGAAATTTTGTCTTAATAGAAATAAAATAAATAAATAGAAGGGTAATAGACCATTTGGAGCTTCCTAGGTAGCTCAGTGGTAAAGAATCCAGCTGCCAATGCAGGACACAGGAGACTCGGGTTCGACCTCTGGGTTGGGAAGATCCCCCGGAAAAGGGAATGGCTACCCACTCCAGTATTCTTGCCTGGAGAATCCCATGGAGAGAAGAGCCTGGCAAGCTATAGTGCAAGGGGTCTCAAAAGAGTCGGACCCAACTGAGAACACACATACACACCATTTGAGGACATGACAGTGTTTTTCTTTTTGTATCTATATGGTACTTAAGAGCATGATCTTTGAAGATTTTAAATTCTGGTCCCCGTCTTGCCCCCAACTAGATGTAACCTTGATAAAGTTAAGTTATCTTTTTTTCTGTGTCCAAATTTTAAAAATAAGAGTGTTCTCATAACACCTTTTGTAACCATGAAGATTAAGTAATTTACACAAACTGTTGTGCTTGGCTTATAATGTGTTTTTTTTTTTTAAAAAATTATTTATTTATTTATTTATTTTTCCAATTATTTTATTCATTGGAGGCTAATTACTTTACAATATTGTAGTGGTTTTTGCTTTAAAAGTTTTCATTGTGGTTAAATATACATAACATAGTAGTTACCATTTTAACCATTTTTAAGTATTCAGTTCAGTAGTAAGTACCTTTACGCTGTTGCGCAAGCTGTGTTCAGAACTTTTTTCTTACTGCAACGCTGAAACCATACACTCATTACACAGCCACTCCCTCTGCCCCGTCCCCTCCCCTTGGCAACTACCCTTCTGCTGTTCGCCTTTATGACTTGGGCTGTGCTAGGTACCTTATATAAGTGGAATCATACAGGCTTTTTGTGATTGATTTATGCTGCTTAATATAATACCCTCAAGGTTCATAAAGCATGTGCCAGAATTTCCTTTCTTTACAAGGCTAGATAATAGTCCATTGTTTTATGTATATACTATGTTTTGTTTACTCATTCATCCGTCAGTGGACACTTGGGTTGCTTCCAACCTTTTGGCTGTTGTGAATAATGCTGCTACTAAAACATGTGCACAAATACCTCTCCAAGACCTTGTTTTCAGTTCTTTTGGGTAAATACCCAGAAATGGAATTGGATCATCTGGTGACCCTATTTTAAATTTTGGGGCAAACGACCCTGCTGTTTTCCATGGCAGCGGTCATGTTGTACTCCTAGTCCTCATGTATCATTGCAGCTCATTAGGGTCAGTGATCCCGAGTTGTGCACTGCTAAGAGCAGGATGCAGTGACTGAAACATTATAGACAAAACCCCAAATCCCAGAAGATTAAGCCCCACTTACTAGGTTAGTTGTACAGGTCACACACAAGTTTAACAGCTCTTAGTTTTTTATCCTTTTTTAACTTAGCTGCTAAACTGACCTAACTAAGAAGGATTTAAGAGTTGTAGTAATGATGTTTATACAATATATGGGTGATAGTGTCTTTATTTATATATCCAACAGTTTATTGAATGGCTAATATATATATCTCACATAGTTATAGGTCATGTAGTTACAGAAGTAAAAAGAGAGATGGGATCTTTACCTTCATGGAGCTACTTTCTGGTAAGGAAAGTAGATGATATATAAGCAGAGAATTAAATGAGAAAAATCCTTGCAGAGCATCATAAGTAACGTGAAGATTTAGCCATGGGGTAAGAGGACAGCATTCAGGGGGTAGGAGAGGCTACTTTAGACAGACTGGTCAGAAAAGGTCTCCTTTATTAGATGATGGGTAAGCAGAGGGCTTCCCTGGTGGCTGAGATGGTTAAGAATCTGCCTGCAGTACTGGAGACCTGGGTTCAATCCCCGGGTTGGAAAGATCCCCTGGAGAAGGGAACAGATACCCACTCCAGTATTCTTGCCTGGAGAATTTGGCAAGGCTGCCAGGTTACTCTGTCCACGGGGTCACAAAGAGTTGGACACAACTAAGCTACTTTCATTTCTCTTTTTCCAGCAGAGACCTGTAGGGGACACTGTTGTTGACTCTCTACCAATGTCCCAGCCAAGCCAGTAAGCCCATAGCCTTTCCATGAGTCGGTAAGCAGCCCAAGTTGGCCAAATAAGATGAACAGGAAAGTCTTGTGTACGGTTACTGGGGAGGGGCCTGTTCTTTCTCTGCTCCTGGACCACATCAAAGGCTGAGGCAGGCTTGACAGCTGCTGACTTCTGCTGTGCTTCTACTTGGGACTCACTCCAGAGTGCTGGTTTTTGTGTCTATTTTAGATGAGTTGACCCAGTTTCCATTCTATTCTCAGTAAAGTTAGATTGGTTGGGAATCTGAAATCAATGTTTCTCAGATTCTCTCATAGTCAGGTTCTAGGTCCAGAAGGGGTTCCTCCAGTTCAGTATATTCATGGGATATCTGACTGGTGCAAGTGAGGTGGAGGCCATTTTTAGCCCTCCTTTTGCTATTTCGATTGGCAAGCATGGCTGAAAATGTGGGAATTCCTTGCAGTCACCTTCCCTTGTTCATTCTCCAGCTTTGTGAGGTTTAAGCAATGATGGAGGTGGCAGAAGCAGTGTTGACAGAGCTCTGATCTGGCATCTTGAGCTCTGAACCATAGCTGCAAAGATGGCTTTTTCAATTCACTGCATGTCCAGAGGCCAGTAAGATGGTGGCAGGTTCTTGATCAGATCATGGCTCTGAGATCGCCTCAGAGAAAGCATCTCCTTGTAACATCCCTGTGGTCAGTGGGATTGATGTGAGAAAGAATTGACAAAGAGAGCAAAGAGAAAGAACTGACTCATACTAGTAACTTCACTGTAGATAGTGAAGTGAAAGTTGGCTCAGTCGTATCAGGTGTCTGACTCTTTGTGACCCTGTGGACTATACAGTCCATGGAATTCTCCAGGCCAGAATACTGGAGTGGGTAGCCTAGCCCTTCTCCAGTGAATCTTCCTGACCCAGGAATCAAACCAGGGTCTCCTGCCTTGCAGGAGGATTCTTTCCCAACTGAGCTATCAGGAAAGCAGCTACTTACCATATTCTATATTACTAAGACAATAAATTTCTGTATTGTTCAAGTCATTTTAGTTGGGGTCTTCTTTTTCTTGCAGTTGAAAGGAACTTTTAGAGATGTAGGTATTAGAGATGAGAGGATAAAAACCTGGGAGGATCTTGGGGAATGTTGCTTCAGGCCCAGAATAGGGTGGTATTTGAATTGAGACCTCTTTTAGCCATCTGGATGGAAGTACCTGGAAGGCTTCAGCTCTTCAAGTCAAAATCCTGAACAGGGAAGTCGGGTTTGCAGATGCAAAGCGGTAGTTCAAGAGCTAGCCAAGAGGCAGTGCGTGTACGTGCTAAGCCGCGTTAGTCATGTCCTCCTCTTTGCAACACTATGGACTGTAGCCTGCCCGTCTCCTCTGTGCATGGGATTTCCCAGGCAGGAATACTAGAGTGGGTTGCCATGCCCTCCTCCAGGGGATCTTCCTGAACCAAGGATCGAACCCGTGTCTCTCATGTCTCCTGCATTGGTAGGCAGTTTGTCAACATTTCAGCCTGTTTGTGAGTTGGTGTTCTTGGGTTTTTTTTTTGTTGTTGTTGCTGTTTTAAGGCAAAAATACTGAATTTCAAAGCATTTAATTAAAGGACAACCACATACGGCAGTTCAGAAGTTTTATTAGTGCAAAATGTGATATAAGTGAAAGATATTTCCCAAATGCCCATTAAAGGCAAGATAGCCCAGTTGACCCATTGCTGGAAGCAATCTCCTCTGCTTGGGGTGGAAACATCTCTCCACAAGCTCAAAAGTCTATCACACATTTGCAGTTTTAGAAGGATGCCACCATCACCTTTTATTACTGAGCTTTAACTGCACTGTTGGTTAAAGAGCATATGTTTATCTTATCAGAAGGCTATTTTTAACTTTAACTATTCTCTTTGCTTCTGCTTATTCTAGATTTAAGCTAAGCCTTTAACTTTATTTACATGCATGTGTAAGTGAATTCTTGTAGCCCTAGTCTAAATTCTAAACACAGTCTATTTAGAAGACTGGAGAAATCAATATTCAGTGGCATTCTTTGGTAGAGAAATAATTTATACTTTTTTTGGGGGGGGGGCATAGCAGGCTGCTCTTTAGTGCAATTGATACATAGCATAGCTTATCTCTGACAGTGTGGGTGTGGTCGTTATTTTAGGTTCACATCATTTTGAGAGCTACTTTATGGAGGACTCTCCAAGGCTTTGGTAACTGTCCCATGGGGCAGGTAGAGTAGAGAAAGCTTAGCAGGGATTAGTTAGGGTATGTTATTGATGTAGATGGAACATAAGATGTTGGCTAAATAAACTTACACTTGCAATGTTCAGCAAATTTTAAAGCTAATCATTAATTCCTTAAGGGGGGGAGGATGTTTTGAATGACTTTTATGGCCAGCTCCCTTCCTTAAATAGGTGATGATGAACAGGTCTCAACCTCAGTGATGATTAAAACAAACAAATGAATAACTGAAAGTTAATAACACTATTATATATGAGACATGGCACCTGCTATCTTAAAATTTTTATTTTAAACAATCTTAGGAAGTTGCATTAGTATCTCTATTTTACAGATCAGAAACAGACTCAGAGGTTAAGGGTTTATCCAGGAACACAGCTAGTAAAAGGCAGAACCAGGATTTGACTCTGTATGCTTGGCTCTGAAGAGTACCTGCTTTATGCCACTAAATGACTGACCAACCTAGACAGCGCATTAAAAAGCAGAGACATTACTTTGCCAACAAAGGTCCGTCTAGTCAAGGCTGTGGTTTTTCCAGTGGTCATGTATGGATGTGAGAGTTGGACTATAAAGAAAGCTGAGCACCGAAGAATGGGTGCTTTTGAATTGTGGTGTTGGAGAAGACTCTTAAGAGTCCCTTGGACTGCAAGGAGATCCAACCAGTCCATTCTAAAGGAGATCAGTCCTGGGTGTTCATTGGCAGGACTGATGTTGAAGCTGAAACTCTAATACTTTGGCCACCTGATGAGAAGAACTGAGTTATTTGAAAAGACCCTGATGCTGGGAAAGATTGAGGGCAGGAGGAGAAGGAAACGACAGAGGATGAGATGGTTGGATGGCATCACTGACACAATGGACGTGTTTTTGAGTGGACTCTGGGAGTTGGTGATGGACAGGGAGGCCTGGCGTGCTGCGCGGTTCATGGGGTCGCAAAGAGTCGGACATGACTGAGCAACTGAACTGAAAATGACTGACACGGGTGTCTGTCTAGTAATCTTTGGATTCTTTTAAGAAGACACTCTTACCTCTTAATCATTTCTCTGAGTCCTTTTGTACTAATGAGAAAGTAGTGTACATTTATTCAAAGCAAGAAAGGGCTATGGTGATTGTTGAGTTCTTCATGTTCCAGGAAAGAACTTTGCAAATGATTATCAGGTGAGTTGGTAGGTAATAACTTACTCTGCCTCTCTTACCTGCTGAGAGAGTCACACTGCATGCTTGTGTATCAAAAGTTTAGAAAAGCCCTGATGTTTAACCCAACACTTTCCAAATCTCTCTGATCACAGACCCATATCATCATTCTTGAGAGGTGGCCCAACCTCCTCAATTCACAGGAGAGGACCCTAAGGACAGAAAGGTCAAGGAAATTGTCCTTGGAATATAGTTTTTCTGTTTTCTACACAACCCTGACATTGGACCAATTTTAGCCTATTTCAATTGTGTGAATCATTGAATTTATGATCCAAGCCTCAAAAATGGAAGTCCTTTAACATTTCCCTGTAGTTTTTCAAAAAGCATCTGTCAGAACAGTCAGCTTAAAATGCCACTTTGGGCAATTATTGTCTTATTTAAAG
Organism: Cervus canadensis; assembly: GCF_019320065.1. NCBI lineage: Eukaryota > Metazoa > Chordata > Mammalia > Artiodactyla > Cervidae > Cervus > Cervus canadensis. The sequence goes on along the minus strand of NC_057407.1, from coordinate 19,120,894 downwards.
AAGGGGAGAGGGCTACAGTAAACATGTCAGTGGTTTACTTCTGGTGGCTCCAGGGGGTTAGCAACCAACAGAGAGCTTCAGCTTCAGCTACTGACTGTAAGGAGAAAAAAAAAAAAAAGCTTCACCTACAGAAAGGTCAGATTTCTGCAGACACAAGCAGGCTAGCTGAGAACAGGGTTTCTGGGTCCCTTGAGTTCCATTTTCACCTTTTCGTCTTGCTAAGTCTCAATACTATAAGATACTTATTTACACACAAGCCATTTCCTGCAACATTTAAGAAAGCCATGAACCACTTGGCTGTGCCCAGCCCCTTCTCTGTTCTGCTTTGCTAGACCTGCTGGGACTTGGAGGTCTTTGGACTAGGAACCCTAAGGGCTGTTGTCTTTCCAGTTACTTTGCCCAAGAAATATCTCCTATTTATCCTCTCTTTAGGAATAAGACAGAGATAGTTTCATTTCTTTTTTCCACTCCCTAAGGCTTACTTATAGTGTCAAATGGAAAATTATTTCACTTTTGGAAGTGAGTTTTATGGAGCTTAATACCCTCTGAGATGCATGAAGTGACTTGACAAGTTCAAATACAGACTTTGCTGACGAATTCCATGTGTGAATGATGTTAACAGAAGAACTAGTATTTCTTCTTGGGCTCTTCTGCTGAACTTAGAAAATCAGTCCCATTTGCAGACCTGAGGTGTGGCTGAAGAAACATCATAGCTGAGAAAGCCTTTGCCTGTTGCCATTTTAACCTCCCTTCCCCACCCCCCCCCCACCCCCCCGCTCTCCCTTACTGCATCTATAGCAGGATTAACAGTGTGTGTGGCCCTTCCAGCTCCAGGCGGCCCTCTGACACTGTGGGGACTGGCTTGGGTTGTCTTTAGGAAATGGAGAACTACTAGATTGACAGTGAAAGCTCTAAGGTGGCGCTAGTGGTTAAGAACCCGTCTGCCAATGCAGGAGACATAAGAGACTCAGGTTCAATCCCTGGGTCAGGAAGATCCCCTGGAGGAGGGCATGGCAACCCGCTCCAGTATTCTTGCCTGGAGAATCCCATGGACAGAGGAGCCTGGTGGGCTACAGTCCATGGGGTCACAGACTCAGACACGACTGAAGTGACTTAGCACGCAAAAGGCAGTACTTAGAAAGAGAAGAAACTAAGGTGGGTTTGAGAGCTAGGAAATGAAAAGGACAACACATTTTAGCAAAATCAGTCAGGGCAGGAGGCCTCTGTGCTATACAGGTTTCAGTAGGAAAGTGGGAAGGATATGGCTGGTAATGGGAAGTAGGCACTGGGTATCCAACCACAAGTCCACACAGGAACGATTGCAGCAAAATAGGATGGGGTGAGTATGGATAAGCTCTCTGATAAAAACAAAGCAAATACACAGAAATGGCTTACTGGTGTTTTTGGCTTAACTGATTGAGAACCAGTTTTTGTTTTTGTTTTTGTTTTGAAGTATTTATTTATTTATTATTTTTGGCTACACTGACTGTGTCTTTGTTGCTGCTCACAGACTTTCTCTAGTTGTAGAGAGCAGGGGCTACTCTCTAGATGTGGTGCATGGGCTTCTCATTACAGTGGCTTCTCCTGTTGTGGAGCTCTCAGGCTATAGAGTGCAAGGTCCCAGTATTTGTGGAGCACAGGCTTAATCAGCATGTTGAATCTTCTTGGGCCAGGGGTTGAACCCATGTTCCCTGCATTGGCAGGTGGATTCTTAACTACCGGAGCACCAGGGAAGTCATAGAACCAACTTTTGAGCTACCTCTAAAATAGTTTCAGGAGTCCTCAAACAGTTACTCCTACAAGTACAGAATCTTAAATTATATCTAAAACTCTGGTCTTCTTCCTCAATTCCGAGGGACTCCCTCAAAAAACTCCAAGGGAAAAAAAATAAAGCTTTTTTATAAAGATAAAGTGTATTCACTGAATTAGTTTTTACAGTCCATGGGGTGGCAGAGAGTCAGACATGACTGAGCGACTGAGCATGTAAGTAATTTTACTGGGATAATGCATATGGTAAAAATCAAGCAAAACCAGTCTCCAAATCCATAACACTGAATCAATGTGAAATTGACCAATCTGTCCAAGTAATCAAACTAGTGCATGCCTGAAGATGAAAACTTGGAGACATTTTATGAGACCTTTTAGGTACTCTAACTACCCTTTCAAAGCTTTCCCAGAATAATGTGTGTGTGTGTATTTTAATTAAATCATTAAAATTGATGTGTCTCATCAAATAAATATTGCTTTTTCAAAGCAAACTGAGAGTGTCCACATAGAAGAAAACCTTTCTGGTATTTACAAAAGATTATATTGAAAAATTATTTGCATTCCTAAGGTCTTTTAATCTCCTTCTTGGTAGGTGATTCTGATAAGAGTATGAATTGTATATCTTCATTTTTATCTGTAAGAAAACCTATCTTTTACAAGATAGTTTACTGTGAAGTTCTATCTGTGTTATATGCTCTGAATGCGTAGATTGATTCATCCGTTGTGCGGGGGAAAAGTATTAAGACTTTTAAAGGTCAAATTTTGTCTAATCAAATAAGTCCTTTCCTAGCAAAATGCTGGCCAGGTTTATTTTCAAAAGCAGGTAAAATACCACGCTTTTAAAAAGGAATTTATTCATATAGAACCAATGTGAATTATCACTCATCTTTCTTAGTTATATTTAGCTTCCTAGGTGGCTCAGTGGTAAAGAATCTGCCTGACAATGTAGGAAATGTGAGTTCGATCCCTGGGTTGGGAAGATACCCTGGAGAAGGAAATGGCAACCTACTCCAGTATTTTTGCCTAGAAAATTCCATGGACAGAAGAGCCTGGCAGGCGATACAGCTGAGCATGCACACGTGAGACACAAATATAGGAGAGCCCTATATTCCAAAACTGTTTCATTTCTTTATATATACAGAAATTTTCAGTTGGAACTTTTACATTTCTAAAGGGCTCCAAGTCAAAAAGTATAAAAAAAATTTTATTTAAATTAGTCATATACAGGTACTCTAAAGGTGGGGCAGGATTTTGCCTTCCAGGTTCTTCATTGGCTGAGTGCTGGGTGTTTTCTGCCTTGCATCAGTGTTGTGGCTTTTAGACTCATTCCTAAAAGTGGGAGGCCAGAGAATGGGGCAGGCACCACATGCACCCTTTGGGAGACAGGATCAGGGATTCGCATCTCTTCTGAATTGTGTCCATGTCCTTGGCTGGGCATCTTCTGGTTTGATGTAGCATTCTTGTCTCTGAAAATTCATCCCTCTGCCACTAATGTTATTACCCTTTCCCCCCTTTTCCTATTTTAATGTAATGTTGGAAGTTTTTAGAGTCAAAATAAAATTCTTCAAGATGGGCTTTCAACTAAAAAGAAACAACAGCCCACATTTATCTTTTTACAAATTTGGAGTTGAAAATTTGGGTGTGAAAGCTACTGCATCTCACATTTCTGTCTTGCTAACATATGTAATTATACATGGCAGATCAGAGGAAGCTGAGCTCAGGGTAAAGCTAATGAAGAGATATTTCTTACCGGTACCATTAGCTGAACGCACAGCTTTGGAGTCTTATACTCTTCTGTGTGATCTATTCTGATCACTAAAGCCATTGTAATAGGTCAGGTGAGGTCTGCTTTTCTATATTTTAAGTATGTGTTAGTCCCTCAGTCATGTCTGACTCTGTGAGATCCCATAAACTGTAGCCTGCCAGACTTCTCTGGCCATGTAATTCTCCAGGCAAGAATACTGGAGTCGGTAGCCATTCCCTTTTCCAAGTATTTTAAATATAAATCCCAGCAAAGTAGAGACATTACAAATGTCTTTGATCACCCCAAAATCAGAGTATTTCTCTGTTTGTGATTTTCCAGGTATTCTGTTCCATATTGAGATAGAGCACAAAGCTCTTTTACCTTGCAGGATTATTAAGAGATTGGGGGGGGGGGGAGTGTGTGTGTGTGTGTGTGTGTGCGTTTGCCCATCTGTGTACATTTATTTCTATGTAGAGTCTGTAAAATAAAGTTGACAGCAGCTTTACGGTTGGACAGGCAGCCTAGACTCTGAACCAGTGTTTGGTTGGCACTTTGTTACCTTACACCTTTTCCTGGAGAGTTTTGTATCCAAACAGTAACTTCATTGTTGGTTGGGAAAACAGGAGTGGTCTTAATTAAAAAGTACAGTGCTTCCCAATACATATGTGAAGTGCGGGGAGCAGTCACTCAGCCAGATGTTGAAGCACCCAAATTAAGCTTAATTGTACTCTTTTATTGTTGGCTTTTTATTTTATTTTAAAAGTCACTAAGACAGTAAGAGCTTCAAGAGTGGAATTAAACAACCCTCTTTGATCTTGGATTTAACTGACTAAAGCTGGTGGAGTTTAAAAGAAATATCACTCTCCTTTCTGAAAAGGAGGTTCAGTTCCCCTGGCAACTAAGTTGAATGGATTCTGGGTGACTTAAGTGACTACATTTGAATTTAACTTTTATGAGGTAGCTGGTTTCTCTGGTTTTCACTGTGGATAACAAAATGTGAGGTGGCATAAAGGGAGGTCTAAAAAGGTCTTAGTTTCTCTTTCTGATCTCACATTCTCAGAGGTTATTAATTGAATTTTGCTTGATTTCAATGCTATTTTTAGCATGAATTCTCAACCCTTCATCTTTTAGTGATTGTTCTTTTCGTATCCTTTTGGATCACATTGTAATTCTCAGTGATAAAGACACATCTCCCTCCTTGCTCTCTTCCTCTCTTTTCTAGAAGACAATTGACAGTAAAAAGTAGCATTTAACTCATGCTCCCTGCAACTGTTTCTCATTGTGTGTTCAGGTCAGTCTCATGCTACTCATGATACAGTCAGTTATAGAAATTTGAAATGATAAAGGTCATCTCAAAGATAGTTACCACCAAGGCACAGAACAAAGACGCTGAAAACTAGATAGATTTATTTACATCAAGTAAGTTCCAGCACAGAGTTGGCATTTAATGAACATGGGTTGGTTGATGATGTGTTGACAAGGTGGCTTTCTCAAGGCTCCAAATGTCATTCGGTGATGAAAACGAAATGAAAACTTATTGTTGGTCACATTGTTTAGTCTAGAATACGGGTTTGGTGACAGTATGTTTCGAGGGTGGGCATGAGTGTGTGCTAAATTGCTTCAGTCATGTCTGACTCTTTGTGACCCTATAGACTGTAGCCCACCAGGCTCCTCTGTCCATGGGCTTCTCCAGACAAGAATAATAGAGTGGGTTGCTGTGCCCTCCTCCAGGCAATCTTCCCAATCCAGGGATTGAACCTGCATCTCTTATGTCTCCTGCATTGACAGGCTGGTTCTTTACCACTGGTGCCAATTGGGAAGCCCTTTTTTTGAAGGGGGGAGGGTGCAGCTCAAAATGCATTCTGAATTTTGTACTGTGGCAGAGTTGTAAAAGAGTCTCCCTTTCTCACTCCAAATAAAACCATTTAGGAATCAAGGAATATAAATTTGCAACAGAAATGTAAGCATATATCTGATAAAAGACCCATTATGCACAAGCATTGCTTTCTTTCTGCCTCAAAGTTGCCTGCAAGGATATGCCTTCTAATTCAGAAAATGATCTCCTTTTTAGAAGTGATAGGATTGTGTTCCTGCAAGATATGTTTAACATGGATTTAACTTAATATTCAATTGAAAGGCAAATGAAAACATATTACTGGTGGGGGGGCAAATATATACAATGTATCTATCAAGCAAAAAGATGCATCTGTCATTATAGGAGCACAGCCATCTTCTTCCATAGCAAACAGGAGGGAAAGCTACCTAGAAAGGAGAATGTAGGGAAAAAGGGTGGTCCAGGTCAAGCTGACAGGTGTGCTATATGCTACTTTTTTTTTTTTTAAGAAGGAGGAATGGGACCACAAGCATCATAATTTTCATACTGCAAAGGTGAATAGTATTAATTGTTACATGTGCTCAGAAATAAAGAGTTTGGGAATTGTTTGACTTTTGACAGTTCCCCATAGAGCGCACTCAATGTATGAGCAGTTAAATGTATCCTTGACTATAATTGTGATTTTATCTAAGACACGACTGAAGTACTTTGTGATGTAGGTGTGTTATTTCTCTTTATTTAAAAAAAAAAATTATCCTGCACATCCTTTTTCATTTTATTCTCCCTTGAATTTTATAATGATCTTAGTGACAATAGTCTTTATGAATCTAAGAATGAGAATGAAAGGAAGCTCTACAGTGGGAGTGTTGTTGACATCGGTGACCTTTATTGCTAAGAGATGCTCTATTATGCATTTAAGATGAAGGCTGTTTTTAAAGTCTTACTCATTTAGCATTAATTTTCCAAAACAGCTTAATGGGCATGTCAAGTACTTTGGATTTGAAGACTCTTACTTTGCGTCTTCAAGGAGTTTTGCATTATGGTTGTATACGCTCAGGGTCCTGGAGGCCCTCCTAGAAACACAAGTAAGGAACATCAGATCATTTTGGATTAAGTGTCTCCAAGCCCTAAAAGTGAAAGTAATAAGTGCCTGGCTATGTGGTCAGTGTTGCCTGCTTCCCCTCTGTCCTTGTGTGTATCATCGGGAATTTATTCCTCTCTCACACACCCACAACACTCTGTACTTATCACTAAATGGTCTACTGTTCAGTGTAGCCAACTCTGCTGCTCCCAGCGTTGGAAACCCTCAGCCTTATCCTTCACTGAGCCTAGTGGTTGGTATATGGATGGCGCTCAATAAATGATAGTTGAATTGAGCTCACTCGTGTTTTTAGCATTTATTGAATGCCACCTGCATGCCAGTTTTTGTGCTGAAGATCAATGTGTGATACAGCTTTCTTTGATACACTTTTAGTACTCACCCACTGGAAGGCAGATGTTTTCACATATTGTAGCTGCATTTACCTTTACCTTGGGACCATCAAAATTCCCTTGAACTCTTAGAGGAAATGACAGTTAAGCTGGGCCTTGAACAGATGAGGACTTGATTTGGGTAGAGGAAAAGATGTCCCAGCAAGAGGCAAGAGCTGATATAGAATTACAGAGCCGAAAAAAAGGAGCGACTTGTTCATATGAAAGCAAAGGACTCAGTGCACCATATGTAACTGGTTGATGAGGTTGGAAAGAGAGGCGGGAGCCCAGGTTTTGACAGATCTTATGATGGAATGTGGGTTCATTGGTTTTTTTCTTTTCACGGATATTATTTGCATATATGTGATAAATTTCAGATCAATGGGTGATACAGTGTCAAATGAGACTAACAAAGTCTATGTCCCATGGAACTTACAGATCAGTAGGGAAAACTGAAGATAAATCCATGTACATATATAAGGGCAATAACTGAAAACTGAGTAATGAATCCCAGGAAGAAAAATATATATAGAAAATAGCACAAGTAGAGTAAGAAGGCAGAGGTGCTTGCAGAAAGGGTAGTCAGAGTGGACATTCTGAGGAGGTGACACTCCTCTGGGGTCTAAAGGAGGGGCAGGAGGCAGCCAGGGAAGGGGAGAGAAGGGAACTCTGGGCCTGGGGGACAGCAAGTGCTAAGCTGGGACAGGAGACTGGCAGCCTGGGCCTAGGAAGTGTGGCAGAGAGTGGCCACGGTGGGCACAGGCTTCTGGACGTGTGCCATCACAAGGCTTTACCGGACAGCTGGGCTATTCTCAGTGCAGTGCAGAGGCGCCGAGGCGGAGGTGACAGTGACCTGATTGACCTTTGTCTCTGGCTGCTGTGGGGAGAAGGGATGAGCTGGGCATGAGGGGACCCTGGGAGGCCATTTGGGAGAGGATGTGGCAGTCCTCTCCGGGTCAGAGGCCATGGCGGTTGGCACTGGGGTAGTGGAACTTTGGATGGAAAGAAACAGACAATTTCAGACTATAGTTTGGAAATAAAACCAAGAGGAATGTGAACTAGTGAATTCTTTGCCTGCAGAATCAGGACCTTAGCTGCAAATGGCTTCATATGTAACTATTCTTCAATAGAAAGGGAAAGTGGGTCTTTAATGTCAAATGTGCCATAATAGGAAAATAAAATTAGGTGAAACAGGGGCATATCAATCTTTTGCTTTAATTTTGCCTGATGACTCTAACATAGCTTTACCTGTCAGTTTCAGGGGTAAGAAAAGGAGTCATGACTTTACTGTTAGTAAGAGGGGAATGAATTCATTTTAGTGTCCAGGTAACCATTGTCTTCACAGCCCCTTCAACTCCAAGACAGAACATTCCTGGTCATTTGTGATGTTTCTGATGCACGACCATAGAGGAGACTCCATAAAATGAGAGAGCTTGCTCAATTCAAGGTCATGCGGTAAGGCAAAGAAAGTTGCCCTGAACATGCTTGCAAGTGGAAACCACTTAGGATTTTTAAAAAGCAGCTTTTGTAAATAATGCAATTCTGGACTTGTCCAAATGCCAAAAGCAAATGATTTCGTTTGCACTTTGGCACCAGTGAAGAATTTTACGGCTTCAGACACTCACAACAAATTTTATAACGCCACTTCTTGGCTGGAGAAGCAGGCTTTTTGGTTCTACCCTGAGCCTGATGAGAACACACTGTCCCGTTGGCCAGCTTGTCAAGGTCAGGGCAGTGCTCTCAGCCAACAAAGGGGACCTTGATTCCTGACAGTAATCTGAGAGGTGATCTTCAGCAAAGGAGCTAAAGTGCACACAAGGACCATTACTAAAGGACTGTACTGGGTGTGTAAAGCATGTGGAAGGTGTTCATTCACGATAGAGAACTAGAGTGTCTCCTGTACCTCAGGTTCTGTGAGTGCTCTGTGGGGGGATGCTCTGGAGGGGCTGCTTCCTGGGAGCTGACACTGTAGTTTGGTGAGATGAGGTAAGTGTTAGTCACTCAGTCATTTCTGACTGTTCACAACCCCATGGACTGTAGCTCGCCAGGCTCCTATTCATGGAATTCTCCAGGCAAGAATACTGGAGTGGGTTGTGATTGCCTTCTCCAGGGATCTTCCTGACCCAGGGGTTGAACCCAGGTATCCCACACTTCAGGCAGATTCTGTACCATCTGAGCCACCGGGGAAGCTGAGATGAGGTAAGACCATGTACAAATGCATCAGGTAATGTTGGTGAGAACATTACCAAAGAAGAGCCAAGAGTGTTCGAAAGAAGGAGTGGTGACACCCCCATTGAGGCACTCAGAGAGGGCCCCAAGGAATGGGAACAATGACATTATAAGATCCTAGGATTACAGCATTGAAAAGACTCTTAGAGACCTAGAGAGGTGTGTGATAGCGGACACTTTACTTTCCTGGGCTTCACCTATAAAATGAGGATCACTGTACCTCATTCCTGGGGTGGTTGTGAAGATACTGTATGATCCATGCTGAGTCTAGTTATTGACACCAAGAAGCTATTGTATTTTTATTGTTTTAGCCCCATCCCTGTCTGATATAATCTTAACATTTTGCTGTCCTGTCCTTCTCCTTGGACATCTGCTGTGATAGATTCTCCTCCTCCCCATCTCATTCCCTTTGTGAATCATCTCAATGTCAAAAATTGTTAATTGGTGGATGGATAAATTATTAAGAAATGAGAAAGGGTAGGGAGGGCCTTTCAGATAGGAATACCTGAATCAGCAAACACTAGCACAAGCATACATGGGCCATGTCCTGGCAACTGCACGTGATCTCGTTTGACCAGAGGATTTGGTTTTGGTTCACCAAGAGAAGGTGAGAAGGGCAGGTGCAGTGGTCTGGAGAGGTCTTGAGTACCAGGGTCACCAGACAGATCTAAACAGTCTACTAAATGAAACAATTAGCCTTTCCATGTTAGAAATCAGATCAAGTGTCAGATGAGAGGAGATAACAAAGTGGTGAGCTAATTGAATGTTTACTGGAGGTTAACTCCTCGAAAACTGGAGCAAGATACCAAATGAATACAGTGTACATCAGAGGGAAGATGTCCCCTCTATACACTGCCACCCTGGGCTCCTGGGGAAATTCCTTTCATTCTCTTCGGACCCATCCTGGAGGCCAGAGACTGAATCTGCCCCTTCTTACTGTTCTATGTAAGCTTGGGTTGCTGATGGGTCTCCCAGACCACAGGGTGCTGAATTATCATATTGGATGAGTCAATCCAGGTTGAGGCTGGTACCTTGACTGCAGTTTGGAGACACTGGCCAACATCCTCACTTGAGATTGAAGTAGTCTTCTAGATTGGGACCCTAACTCTTTAAAAACTCATGCTCTTCCATTACTTCCATACCCTAGACTTGGCCCTCTTGTGTGATACTTCTCCTTTCCCAGTCTGAGCTTTTCCTAGTCTCTGGGTCCTCAGACCATTTGCTCTGTAAAATGCTATGAGGACAGAGGAGGAGAGAGGCCTTCATTTTTAGCCAGTACTTCATTCCTTTGAGTTTGTGTATCTTCTTCAGTGGGCTTCCCGGTTGGCTGAGTAGTAAAGAATCTACCTGCCAATGCAGGAGATGCAGGTTCAATCCCTGGGCAGGGAAGATGCCCCGGAGGAAGAAATCGCAACCCACTCCAGTATTCTTGCCTGGAAAATTCCATGGACAGAGGAGCCTGGCAGTGTACAGTCTGCGGGAGTCTCAAAGAGCAGGACATGACTGAGCGACTGAACGCAACACAGCTCATCTTCAGTAGGAACTGGGAAAGGGGGAGAGAAACACAGAAAAACAAAACAGAAAGTTGCCACTGGAAAGCCTGGGAGAAAGAAAACATTCAGAAAACAAGGTGACAGCTGACCCCTTCTAGGCATATATGTAAACCTGATCTCTCTAGGACTCTCTTCCTCTCCAATGCCTGGGAGGTGGCGCAGAAGAATGCAAAAAGCCCAGCAGAGAAACACAGACTCTGGGACTTAATCCTGTTAGTGACTTGGTGATACTCTGGACTAAATCAGTAACCTTTTGTGGCACTCAGTATCTTGTCTTTTAAATGAGGTGGCTACATCAGATTAGACCAGTTTGGATGGTCCTTTGTGGAGCTAACAGGCTATGTTTTTGCCTTTCTCAGCCCCTGAAAGATGTGATTAATCTGATTCTTCAACAAATATATGTGACTGATTATCTAGAAGAACATCTGTATTGAAATAGTTGAGAATTGAATTTAGTCCTTTCAGCCAGAGCTTCCCCTCTTCAGTGCTTGGCTGCCTGGTAAAAAAATAGCCTTTCTCCTGAACAAGACTTATTTGTGATATTGCAGTTTCCTAATCAGAAGAGGAGGAATATGCATCTAAAAGAAATTCTTAAGGTTTTATTCACTGTTTGCTTAGTGGGGTATTATATTTAGCCACATTTTAAGCTCTCCAATTTCCTTTGAAATGTGCATGGGAGGGAAATGAGAAAAGCAATTGGAAAACAATAGAAAAGTCATTTAGAACAAATAGAGGAAGGCTTGGTAAAACCTACAAATGTTTGGGAAATACTTCAAGACTTTCTGCAGGGTCTTAAACACACCACCTGTTTCTCTCATTTGGGGCTTAAATGAGATGTATGCACTGCTTTCAAAGCTATCAAGAGCTATAGAAGTTTTGCCTCCAAGTGAATAAATGTAGAAAATGCATCGTCATCGCCTCTTAACTATTAGCGCATCCTGCTTCAGACGTTTTTGAAGATAAGACTTTATCTTGGTTCTTCACTTCCTGCTTTATAATTGCCCAGCTAAGCTAATGCAGCCCATTTGGTGTTGTGAACATTCAAAGCTCTCTTCTGCATAAAAGCCAGTGTCCCCTCATTATGTAAAACAGATATTAAAAAAAAAAAAAAAAAGTAACTCCCTGCCTCTACCCGGGATCAAGACTCCAGCTGAATCCTGAAGTTTAAGCTCCTTCAGAGCTGCTCGTTCACGCTCATAATCATTTACTAAACTTAAAACACTGTGGCACTTCCTTCTGAGGTGTCGTCGTTCTGTCTTTTTCTCTCCCTCACCTGCAGATGACGGTGCAGCCCCCGTGGCACCCCGCGGCCACCGTGTGCCTGGTGACGTGAACTCTCCAAGTCAGGAGTCATGTCGCAGGGAAATGCCGTGCAGTTTTGGCATCCGTTTCCCTTTCACAGGTGTCTTATTACATTTTGACAGGTGTCTGACACAAGATGCTGTCAGAGCTGGGATTTAACCTTAGAATGCCACCTTCGATTAGGGTGTCTCTGCATAGGAAACAGCAGAATGGATCTGAGTGCCTGATGCCTCCATATTATTGTGTTTAATTTCATTTCTGAACCAGATGTACTGCCTGTATGGACTGCTGCTGCTGCTTTTTCTTTCTTTCTCAGGTGCTACAGAAATAGGTGCTGGTTGTGCTCTGTCTCTAGAACTGTGACTGTGATGAGTTGTTCTTCTTAAGGGAGTCGGATGAAGCAGAGCTGTCATCCTAAAATATATTCAGTGGAAGGCAGATCTGCTATTGTTTTGATACCTTCACACTTAATGGGGTTTTAATTTATCATAAATGTCTAGACTGCTAATAGCAATGAAACTAATTAGAAATCATATTCTAAATATATGAGATAGAACAAAATAAGTGATTGAGAACTAGATGGGGAAGGGCTGTGAGTGGGTAGACACCCCTAGAACCTGTGTACAGAGTCAAGTCAGACATTTGCAGACACTATCATCTTCCCCTTCTTCCCAATGTTATTTGTTAATTTTGGTTTCCTATTAAAAAAGTACATATATTCAGTTCTGCCTGGGAAGTATGATTCTCATAACATACATACATATATATATATATATGTATATATTTACACACATACACACACACACAATTTATACAAATGAGAAGACCTCGTTTGTCCTCGTAGTAGTTGGATAGACTTTTTGAAAATGAAGTTACTTCTGAATATTGGTTCCTTTAATAGGCAGAATACAGAATACCCCACCACTCCCCAGAGGTGTCCATGTCCTAATCCGTGGACAATGTGGATCAATGTTCTTACATGGCAGTGCAGAATTAAGGTTGCAGGTGAAACTGAGGTTGCTAAGTAACTAACCTGAAAGTAGGGTGGTTATCCTGGACTATCCCAGCGCACCTGATGTCATCATAGGAGCCCTAAACGTAGAAGAGGGAGGTAGAAAAGGACATCAAACTGATGTCATGTGGAAAAGGTATGAGCTGATGTTGAATATGGAGGAAATGGGCTGTCAGTTGAGGAGTGTAGGTGCATCTTAAAGCTAGGAAGAAACCTCCAGAAAAGATTTCAATTCTTTCCACACTTCAGTTTTAACCCACTGAGTCCTATGTCCGACTTTCAACATACATAGCAGTGAGATGCTACATTTGGGCTGTTTAAAACCACTACGTTTGTGGTCATTTGATGTAGCAGTCGTAGGAAACTAAGGTAGTTCCTCCTAAGTGAAGCAGTGGTTTCTTCATTTGCTTTCCTGAATTCATAATGTTGGAGCATAAAGTAGATTTTTTTTTTCTGCTTGGAATTTTTCCCTCTGTGTGACAGAGATGTTGTTGGCACTACGCTGGTTCTAGCATTCAATATGTTCAGTTGGAGCAGACACGCAATCTGTTTTCTCCTTCCTACTCCCTGAGAATACATGAAGGAATTAGTTACAATCAGCTATTAAGACCCTTAAGGCTGATCTTTTTTATTTACTGGCAGAGTCCTTTGCTCACAGTGAATGTGGTTGTTATTGTCATTTGTGTTATTGTTTTGCTGTACCGTCTAGCTCAGATAGCTTAGTGCATCTTGTTACACTTGAATTTGCCCTTGTTTCTTTCTGATTTCCTTTACCTCTATTTCTTAATCCTCTCCTGATGGCTTCTTGTAGACCTTGTTCTCACTTGACTCATCCTTTGTCTCAGATGTATGTCTGAAATAAAGGCAACACTTAGAGTGAATAATCAAGAAATTCTACCAGGTTGTACATTTAATTTAAAGAGGTGCCTTAGCTTAGAAATTGTGTATAGTTAAAAAAAAAAATTACCTTGAAAATATTCCATGTCATCCCTAAACTGCTACATAGATCCAACACTGCTTTCTACCTTTTCCATAATTGGTCTGCCTCCTATCTTTGGAATAGATCACTGTTTGTTTCTTGAGGGGAGAATTAGAAGATGATGTTGGCTGTGTTCTGAGGCCATGCCATGCAAAGACTGAAGGTCTTTAAACAATCAGATATCACATGGTACCACACAGACATTTGAATCAGTGTAAAATAGTATTTATGGAATGATTGTGATATATAATCATTCAGCATGTAGATATTTTTTGATTCATGAAAAATAAATTTATTACATATTAACACATTGTTTTTAACAATGTGTCAAAGAAAATTAACTGAACAAAATTTTGATAGTTCTGCACCAATCAGCTTTAAAATCAGGACAAGATATGTATTAAAAGCCTGAAGAGCTTCTGAGAAGGCTAGCTCTCGTTGGCTGCAGATATATCTAGAGGAGATTCTTGATCTATTGTTTCTTAAAATTTTTCTTATTGAGTCAAGAGTAAGAGGGCCTGTGAGTAGCAGGAACCAAAAGCAGCTACCCGAGGCTGATTAGCAGGTTGGCGATATTGTAGTGCGTGCCTTCTCAGCTGTGTCTGACTCTTTGCAGCCCTGTGGACTGTGGCCCGCCAGGCTCCTCTGTTCATAGGATATTTTAGGCAAGAATACTGGGGTGGTTTGCCGTTTCCTTCTCCAGGGGATCTTTCCAACCCAGAGATTGAATTCATGTCTTCTGCATTGGCAGACAGATTCTTTACCACTGAGCCACTTGGGAAGCTCTGGGGGAATCATGGTATATCCCAAATCAACCTAATTCTCTTCTATACAGGGGATGCCCCAGAAAGGACTTTTCTAGCCAGATGACATGGAGCTGTCCCATCCCTCCCCAGCCCTTGATCACCCCATGCTGCCAACCAGTATCAGCTATCTGTTCTACATCCGACAGGATCTAGGCCACGGTCAGGAGTATTTTAGGTGACATGTTGGCTAAAAAACCAGAAAGTTGTTTTTTTTTTCTTATTTTTACTTTCTTGTCAACAAGCAAAGACTCTTCCTTCCTATAAATCTATCCTCCAAGCATTATTTTTTTACTGCAGGTCAGGTTGTCTAGACAAGCCTTAGCAGAATTCAGAAAAAGTAAGCTTGTGAGAATAAAAATTCTCACTGGCCTGATCATTCCAGCTTCTTAAGGTTTCTGAAAATCAGCTCTGTTTCAGCTGAATCATTTGCATTTGTGAAGATACATTTACCAATTAAACTGCTTTAGGATAGTGCATTTTCCAAGGAGAAAACCATCTAGTTCTTTGTCAGTGAGCTGAGGCCAAGAGCTTAATGGTCTTCTGATTGTCAGTCTGAATACTGTGACTGGTCAGCCACAGAGTATGCTGAGATAATATTTTGAAGTAGCATGCAGCATTTCTTACCTGTTCCATCTTGCTTTGCTTATTGATTTCATTCACTTGTACCCTGAGGACTTTACCTTCACCCTCAAGCTGCTATTCTCACAATAGGTCCACAGGCCTTTGACCTCTAAGAAGCAGTAACTCTTGTCTCTTCAGATCTATGTTTTACCCAAAGTCTATGCAGTCTGATTGGTAGCAGGTACATGCTGAGCCAAGCATCAGAGGAGCCCATCAAAGACACCGTACATCATATCAGCTCTCCACTGTCTAAGACCTCAGCGTGTCAGTTTCTTGGTAGATGGCAGAGAGAGGGTTGTCATCTTCACTTCATTGGTCATTCTAAGAAGCTCCCTTCCCTTCAATTACTCATGGGTGTCAGAAGAAGAAAGAGAACACTGCAGAGGTATTATATGTTGTGGCACTTCAAAGGTGATTACTTTTTCTTCCCATCAATCATGGGGAGACAGTTCTTCTAGCGCACTTGATAATCCTGTTTTTTCCAATGAAGAAGGGAGCATGACTGGCTGCCAGACAAGCCACCAAATGAGCAGTGTCATTACCAACTTTTGAGCTCATTAGGGCTTACTTAATATTCCCAAGCTGTAGGAGGGTCTGAAAAGTAATTTCTCCAGTGATAGGTATGAAGGAGGCAATGACATTTTTGCAGGAAACAAATTGCAGATTGATTCTTCAGATTTCCAGGCCTGAAAACTATGTAGTTTTATTAGCTAGACACTTAGTGAGGGGTTAAATTTGCTTTTAGAATTAAATGCTGCCAGGTGATCATGGACCATTGGGTGGCTGAGTGGGTGGGTGTGTCTGTTAGTTATGTGGGCCATGCATGGTCATAGGAAGAGTCCGCTGATTGATATAATTTTGCCTCTGGATCAAGAAAGAATGCTAACTTTTTTCTCATTAAGAATTAAGAGTTTATGTATATAAAGCATTTAGAATAGCACCTGGCACACACCATGTGCTACGTAATTGCTGACTGCTATTAGTATTGCTTTTTTCTATTGCTATCTCACCTGTTTTAATAAACATATTTTTGTTGTTTTCCTGTCAACTGTAGGTGAGTGAGTCTTTACTTCTCCTGTAATGTAATGAGACTAAGATTTTGTCATCACTGAGACTTGCTTTCAATATTGGGATCTATTACCCAGAAGGCCCTTCTGGCTGGCTTCTATCCTTTCATCCTTCCTATGTTTGTGGTAGCCTGTAATCATGCTTGGAGCCATTTGTTATTATAAGTCCCCAGCTTCTTTTCAACCACAAACGCACATTTGGACAAATTGCCTTGGCATGAAAACACAATTCCTTGAAAATATTACCTTCTGTACTACTTCTTGATCAATTCTGAGTATGAATGTACTCATTCAACAAATATCGAGTCTACTTGTCATGTGCAAGGCACTTTTCTGGTGTGGGAGAGTAATAGTGAATTGTATGTCTAAACCTAGTGATGATCAACTTCATCATCCAATCAGGTGCATTTGTTGGACATCTATAGTGGAGGATAGATAAGCTTTTAGTTCTTACATGACTTCGGAGGATTCATTGTCTTTAAACAAAGTAAATAGAAGGGAAGGGAACACTGTTGCACCTCTAAATTAGGGCAGAGTCTCATAATTTTGGTAAGAGAGGTTCATGCACAGTGTTTGTTTATATAAAGGAAGGAGCCTCTGACTCTGGAAAGCAAGGAGGCATTTCCAAAGAAGTCAGGACTGAGATACGTGTAAATTGCAATTAGGGTTTCTGTGACATGATAACATGGGATGGCATTTCAGATGGAGGGGACAGCACTTTATATACAAAATTATACACTTTGGGGGAAGAAGTAACCATCATGGCCATGCAAGTGGTTAGTGACAGCAGGAGACTGAAATGAAGGTTCCCTGATTAGGATTCAAGTGTCAAATGTCCTTGCCACTGTACTATGAGATCTTTCTAAGATGGTATCTCTAAATGTAAAACTTCATATCAAGAGCCACCTTTACCTGAGAGCTTACCACCTATGAGGTACTTTTTTAATGGTTTTTTACTTACCTTCCCGGTACCTTTTAAATTTGGTAGTATTGTCTACATACAAAAGAGGCAACTAAAATTCAAAGAGGGTAAGCAGCTTATTCAAGGTCACACAGCCAGTAACTGGCAGGATGGATAAGAGAACCATGGAAAGGCAGAGGAGAGGCCCTTTAAAGAGTTTTGAAGTAGTGTCTCCTGACCTGCTCCCCTATTGCTATGTTTCTGGCTTTTAAAGAATATATGAGGTTCTGAAATGACACCACCTGGCATCCAACTTTTATCAGACTGATGGAAACTTTCTGGAAAAAAAACATTCTGGAGAGAAAAGAACCTTAGGATTTGTTTTGGCTTCCAAATACTGCGAGTTAAAAATGCTCACCATCAAGAAAGTAATTGCTTTTTTGGTTTATAACTGCTTATGTGACAAATGAGGGTTTATTTTAAGTATAGAATAGTGTCTTTTGGGATCCAAGTGAAAGATGTTTCAGGGCCTTTGGAAGAACCTCACTCTTCAAAGGTAGGAACCTGGGTAAAATGATCTGTCCTAGGTCATCTTCTGTCCGCACCAGTCTTTTCTTTCTGAGGTCGTTCAGTCCACACAGTGCCACACAGGGAGGCCCACATCTCTTGAGTTGGCACATTATAAAATCCAGACCACTCTCTGTTGTCCCTATTCTAAATAGCCATGTGAAGGGACTCTGGCCCAGCTGGGATCAGATGTCCAAGGTCATTCTCATGGTGACACAAACGTGGCTGTGGGGATCCCAGCCCTTTGGAAAGGGAAAGCCACTTGCAGAGAAGGCCCTGGGCATGTAACCTAAAAGACGGTGCCCCAGCACAGAGAATATGTGGCCCCTGTCTTTGGTTTCTCATTAGGGAAAGTGCTGACAAGAGGTGACTGAAGTAGCCATAAAGTTAGGACATCTCTACCTTCTCTGATTCTGAAACTGTGAAAAGAACACACAATATCAGTGCAGGAAGTACGCCAAGGAAGACTTGTATTTGCTTTGTATCGTGGAATTTCAATTTAAATCTTTTTAAAATAGCAATCATATTTTCATATTCAGAGTGATTTCAAAAATATTCTAAGTAGATGGTGTGCCAGGCACAATACTCCTGTGTGCCGAGTCTAAACTCCGGAATGTTTACTCCTATCCCTTCCTCTGTATCATTTCTGTGTTCACTGTCACAGACTTTACACTCCCACAATAATGGGCTATGGTTTTCAACAAATAGTTTAGTAAAGGAGTGAATGATACCGAGTCTCCTTCGTATCACTGGTCTCAACTGGCATGTTAGCTTTCTTGTATAATTGATTGATGTCTGTTGGCCCAGCTAGAAGCTAAACTTCATGAAACCTCACCACTAGTCTAGTGTTTCACATGCAGTGGTTACTCCAGACATATGAGGAATAAATGAATGAATGATTGCTTGACAATAGCATCCCGTATAAAGCCTAAGTGGGAAGTAGTAGAATTGGTTTAACAAAAGTTAATCAAAGAAAGGAGAGTGAAAGGACGGTCTTTTCATCCCAATCCCTCAATCCAGAAGTTGCTCCTCTGAGTCTTTTGGTATTTTTCTCTCTAAAAATAGATAATTATCACATAGCATAATATACACAGACATAAATATACAATTATATTTTGTTTCTTGTTTGTTTAACAATTGATATTGCTATCAACATTTTGATTTTTTCTCCCACTTAATATATGATGCACATCTTTCTTGTCAATGTATTTATCACAGATGAGAGTACCAAAGGGTGAATTTGAGGGGAAGAGACAGTAGCTTAATAACCAGTACAATGGAGCATGGCCTCGCCCTCATTAATAGCTGCCTAGCTTTTGCCTGAGGATGAATTCAGCTGGGCTCGGCCGACGATAGCCTGCAGGCTGAATCTGGCCCACCATTTGTCTTTTTAAATAAAATTTTATTGGAACCCAGACACACTCATTTGTCTACATATTGTCTATGGCAACTTTTATGCTTTACTGGCAGAGTTGAGATATTGCCACAGAGACCATCTGCCCTGCAAAACCTAAAATATTTACTCCATGGCTTAAAACAAACAAAAATGTTGGCTTACCTTTGGTGAGGGCTATCTCTACCTTGATGGCCTGGCCAGGATCCAGTATGAAGGATGATGCAGTAGAGTTAGTGGAAACACTAAAATCACTTAGTATTTGTCAACAGTGAAGTTTCCTCTTTCTTTTGGCAAGTTTTGACAAGTGATACAGGTATCTGGAAAGGAGGGAGAGAAGATACCTGGTCTGTGCGTGTTATTATTAGTACAGTTTCATTACTTAATATTTTGTTTACAATTCTCAAATGCTCACACAGACACATATACTCACATCTACTTGTTTATTAATAAAAAGGGCCTTTCTATTTATTCTCACAAAGTTACTAAACCAGGGCATGATTAAGTAATTACCCATGTTTATTACCATCACTCACTGAGTAGCTCACTCTGTGAAGGATGCAGTCTTGGATTTCCTGGTTGGAATTCATCCACAGTTACTATTTGGGTATGATATGCTAGCATCTCAGGAGAAGTATAACCACTCAGCCAGACATTTCTTGAACAGGTCCTTGTTACCAGAGGGGAGTGCTAACCTGGGTGAACTTGAGTTGACTTCAAGATCACTCTGGCTTTCTCAGTGCGATAGAAGGAGATGTGATGCAGGGAAGGTTCCAGGTTTCCTGGAGTATGACGAGGCTTTGAAGGCATCCATTAACTGCAGGCCTTGGCCAACTTGACAGTGAATTAGAGAACCTGGGTTTTGTCAGAGGATTGGGTCTTAAATTTTAATACCTAGAATGACCCTGAAGCTGGTATAAAATGCCAATCCAAGGATCTGAGACCCAGAGGTTCAGCTTCAGTAGACTTGATTGGGGGCCTGAGGATCTGCATTTTAAATCAACTACTCAGGTGTTCTGCTGGGAGCAATTCCTGGACCAAACGTGGAGAAGCACTGGCTTCCTCTTGCATTTATCTACTTATACCTTAACCCCCTGACTTTTCTTCTCTCTTCTCTGCTTTCTTTTACCTGATCTCCATGTCTCACTCACATTCAATGTCAGGTACCAGGCACGCATGCACACACAGACCCCCGGGAAGGAAACTAGAACTCGGGCCTTCGCCTTTACTCCTGTGGTTCTCGCTCTGTCCTGCCAAGTTCACAAATGCATTTCTCTTTCCCTCTCTCTCTCCCTCTCTTCCTTTCTGTCACAAATGTTTGCATCTAAGAAAATCACTGGATTCAATTCTGGGCCAATTTTACCATCAAGTAAACCACGCCCTTGGTAATGCCCTCCCGGGCTTTCCAGAGTCATGGCTTCACTTTCTTCTTCCCCCTTCGCTTCTCCTAAGTGATCTTCAATCAGGGTTGCTAATCCTCATTTATTTCATCCTTCTCAGGAATTCTATGAATTCAGTTAAGCTATGACAGACTGGCAGCTCCATGAGGCCTGGCCTGTCTTGTTCATCATGTCCCAAAGTAGCACAGCATTTGGTTAATAACTAAGTGCTCAGTAAATATTTGGTGACTGAAGAATTAATAGAATCATGAATGTTTATATGAAATGAAGCAGGGTAGAGGAACCTCAGAAATGTTACTAGCTGCTAATTAGAGCTATAAGGCCCTCATGACATTTTATCTACCTGAAACAAATTCATCCCATCTAGAAATGGATTCTATTTAGAGACATGATTTGATAATGTGTGTGTTTTTTTTTTTTTTCATTGGGTTTTGTATACATTGATATGAATCAGCCATGGATTTACATGTATTCCCAATCCGATCCCCCCTCCCACTCCCTCTCCACCCGATTCCTCTGGGTCTTCCAGTGCACCAGGCCGGAGCACTTGTCTCATGCATCCCACCTGGGCTGGTGATCTGTTTCACCATAGTATACTTGTTCCAATGCTATTCTCTCAGAACATCCCACCCTCGCCTTCTCTCACAGAGTCTAAAAGTCTGTTCTGTACATCTGTGTCACTTTTTCTGTTTTGCATATAGGGTTATAGTTACCATCTTTTTAAATTTCACATATATGCGTTAGTATACTGTATTGGTCTTTATCTTTCTGGCTTACTTCACTCTGTATAATGGGCTCCAGTTTCATCCATCTCATTAGAACTGATTCAAATGAATTCTTTTTAATGGCTGAGTAATATTCCATGATGTATATGTACCACAGCTTCCTTATCCATTCATCTGCTGATGGGCATCTAGGTTGCTTCCATGTCCTGGCTATTATAAACAGTGCTGCGATGAACATTGGGGTGCACGTGTCTCTTTCAGATCTGGTTTCCTCAGTGTGTATGCCCAGAAGTGGGATTGCTGGGTCATATGGCAGTTCTATTTCCAGTTTTTTAAGAATTCTCCACACTGTTTTCCATAGCGGCTGTACTAGTTTGCATTCCCACCAACAGTGTAAGAGGGTTCCCTTTTCTCCACACCCTCTGCAGCATTTATTGCTTATAGACTTTTGGATAGCAGCCATCCTGGACTGGCGTGTAATGGTACCTCATTGTGGTTTTGATTTGCATTTCTCTGATAATGAGTGATGTTGAGCATCTTTTCATGTGTTTGTTAGCCATCTGTATGTCTTCTTTGGAGAAATGTCTGTTTAGTTCTTTGGCCCATTTTTTGATTGGGTCATTTATTTTTCTGGAATTGAGCTGCAGGAGTTGCTTGTATATTTTTGAGATTAATCCTTTGTCTGTTTCTTCGTTTGCTATTATTTTTGCAATGAGGGCGTCTTTTACCTTGCTTATAGTTTTCCTTTGTAGTGCAAAGCTTTTAGTTTCATTAGGTCCCTTTGTTTTAGTTTTTGCTTTTTATTTCCATATTCTGGGAGGTGGAGTCAATAGAGGACTCTTAGTGTGATTTTATGTCGGAGAGTTGTTTGCTATGTTATCCTCTAGAGTTTTTATAGTTTCTGTTCCTATATATAAATGAAAAAACAGAAGAGAAATTAAGGAAACAATACCATTCACATTGCAACAAAAAAGAATAAAATACTTAGGAGTATATCTACCTAAAGAAACAAAGACCTATACATAGAAAACTATAAAACACTGATGAAAGAAATCAAAGAGGACACAAACAGATGGAGAAACATACCGTGTTCATGGATTGGAAGAATCAATATTGTCAAAATGGCTATTCTACCCAAAGCAGTCTATAGATTCAATGCAATCCCTATCAAGCTACCAACGGTATTTTTCACAGAACTAGACCAAAGAATTTCACAATTTGTATGGAAATACAAAAAACCTCGAATAGCCAAAGTAATCTTGAGAAAGAAGAATGGAACTGGAGGAATCAACCTGCCTGACTTCAGACTCTACTACAACCACAGTCAACAAGACAGTATGGTACTGGCACAAAGACAGAAATATAGACCAATGGAACAGAATAGAAAGCCCAGAGATAAATCCACGAACCTATGGACACCTTATCTTTGACAAAGGAGGCAAGGATATACAATGGAAAAAAGACAACCTCTTTAACAAGTGGTGCTGGGAAAACTGGTCAACCACTTGTAAAAGAATGAAACTAATGTGTGTTTTTTAAAATCAGATTTGAATGTGTATGTGGCAGCTTACTTCCCTCCAAACAGATGGTCCTTGACTCCCAAACACAGTCTGTAATCAGGTGCATTGTCAAGCAAAATACTGGATTTTCCTATTGTTTTCAGGTTTCCAAAATTAAGGAAGGTATTTCACGAAAGTGGTCTTTGAGATTTATGTACCTTATTAGTTGCTTAAAATCTCTAGACCTTTTTAAATTAAAAAAAAAAAAAATTCTTTTTTTTTGGTGGATACACATAATGGGAAATCACATTGAAATAAGCTAGAAAAATTTCCCCCACCCTTTCAAGATTCTACATTTGGAGATTAACCCAGATTGAATTCTAGACATTCTCCATCATTAAAATAATGACAGTAAATGAGAGGTTTCAATGTTGAAAACACACTAGAATGGAAAAATCTATAATTAGTCCATTTTTGGTATAACTTTTTCATTTGTTAGTTGTTGTTTCAGCCACTAAGTCATGCCCGACTCTTTCGCAACCCCATGGACTGTAGCCCACCAGGTTCCCCTGTCCATGGGATCTCCCAGGCAAGAATACTGGAGTGGGTTGCCATTTCCTTCTCCAGGGGATCTTCCTAACCCACATCTCCTGCACTGACAGATGGATTCTTTATGGCTGAGCCACCTAAGAAGCCCACAAGTTTTTAATAGTTAATATAAAACCATTAGACATTCTTGGGCATTTTTCAGAGCTCATGAATAATCAGAATGCATCCCCTGCCCCTTATTCACGTTCTGCTTTATGCTTAGAATTATCTAGGCTTTCGTGAGGAACTGCTATTTTTGGTTGCTCAAGAGGTTAGTGTGAGCTGCAGGAAGAACTTAAAACTTGGCAGTTGGTGGAATAACTAAGAGCTCACAAATCATCTCCTTCCCACGCATCTTTTTTGTTCATTTGGAATTATTATTTTTCAAAACAAAAGCAAACAAAAAATAAGTGGGGAGAAGATAGTTTTGTTTGTTTGTTTGTTTTTCTGGGGAGGGTGGCAGATGAGTGATTAGAAGCAAAAAGGAAGGAGGAGGAGGTGAGGAAGGGGCAAAAAGCAGAAAAGGCCAAGAGAGAGAGCAGCTGTTGGGGGAGTGGGAGCCCAGGGAGGCTTGGAAAAGGGAATCCCTATTTTTAAATGTTCTGAGACTGCTTTAAAAGTAAACACTCAATCCCTCTTCTAAAGAAGCCCCCACCCACAGTTGTCTTCAGCCTCCCACTCTGGAAAGAGTAATGTTGTCTTCAATTGTGTAGAAACATTAAAAGAAAAGGGGAGGGGGAGGCATTTAAAAGCAGGTGCTAGGCACCTGTGTTCCTGTTCCTGACATAACATCATTGTGTCTCCAGAGCTCACATGACCTCATTTGCTCGTCAGATTGCTTTTAAAGTAGTAGTGCCCCCTAGTCATGTTGCTTTAATTTTAGATTCTCAAAAACAGCAGTAGCCATACTTGTTAAAAGCTTCCTCAGCCAGGTCTTCGGAGAAGGCAATGGCACCCCACTCCAGTACTCTTGCCTGGAAAATCCCATGGACGGAGGAGCCTGGTGGGCTGCAGTCCATGGGGTCTCTAGGAGTCGGACACAACTGAACGACTTTACTTTCACTTTTCACTTTCATGCATTGGAGAAGGAAATGGCAACCTACTTCAGTGTTCTTGCCTGGAGAATCCCAGGGACAGCGGAGCCTGGTGGGCTGCCGTCTATGGGGTTGCACAGAGTCGGACACGACTGAAGCAGCTTAGCAGCAGCAGCAACACCCATGTCTTATGCTGTGATCTTTGCAGGGTCTGGTTCGTCCTCACAGAAATCCGATCAAGTCATGTTAACTCCACTAAACAGAGGGGAGACTGAAGCTCCTTGAGCCCAAGTGAGGCCAAGTAATTACTTAATTACAAGTGTACTTAAGTTCAAGTCTACTTTTCACTGGGCATCCCAGGTGTCTCAGTGATAAAGAGTCCACCTGCCAAGGCAGAAGAGGAGGGTTTGATCCCTGGATCGGGAGGATCCCCTGGAGGAGGAAATGACAACCCACTCTAGTATTCTTGCCTGGAGAATCACTTAGACAGAGGAACCCGGCGGACTCCAGTCCACAGAGCAGCAGAGACTGAGCCCAGATGCACACATGTACTTTTAAGCGGTGGAGCTGATGTGTGAACTCCGGTGTGGTGTCTGTCTGGTTGGCTCTCTTTTCTACCTTTTAATTTTGAAACAATTTTAGATTTTCAAAAAAGTTGGGAGGATAATTGGAAGAATTCCTCTGTGCTCTTCCTTCAGATTCTTAGATGTTAATTCTTGACTGCACTTAACTTCATCATATCCTCTCTCTCTATGCAAATTGTTTTTCGTGAAACCTTTGAAAGCAAGTTACAGATGATGTCCCTTGCTTCTTTAATGTGTAATTTCTAAAAAGAAGATCATTCTCTTAGAAGAACAGAGACAGACGCTAATCAAGACAGGAAATTAACACTGATACACTTTCTGATAATAGAAATCTTATTAAGATTTTGCCAATGCCTTTTTTTTTTTCTTTTCCTGGTTCATGATACATTCCAGGACCATACTTTGCATATAGCTGTCATGTGTCTTAGCATTCTTTAATCTCAAACAATTCCCCAGACTCTTGGTCTTTTGTGACCTTGACATTTTTGGATCTGTTCC
Organism: Cervus canadensis; assembly: GCF_019320065.1. Classification (NCBI taxonomy): domain Eukaryota; kingdom Metazoa; phylum Chordata; class Mammalia; order Artiodactyla; family Cervidae; genus Cervus; species Cervus canadensis. The sequence goes on along the minus strand of NC_057407.1, from coordinate 19,095,321 downwards.
TTAAGTTGGGTTTGTTTGGTGTGATGCTTCTTCATGATCAGAGTCAAATTTTGCATTTTTGGCAGGAACACCACACAAGTAATATTTTATCTTTCTTAATGCATTACATCAGGAGATCTGTTGTACCTATTTGTCCAATTCTTGGTGACACTTAACACTGATCATTGGTTAATGGAGTGTCTTCCAGTTTCTCCACTACAAAGTCATTATTTTCCCCTTTGCAATGAGTAAGTATCTCACAGGCATATATGTTTTTGACAACTTAAATATCTTCTCTGTTATAGTCTTGCCCACTCATTGTAGAATTCATTGATGCTTCTTACCTGAAACAATTATTGTAATTATTGACAAATTGTTATTTTCTAATTAATCATTGCATTTGTATGTATTAGTTATGATTCTACTCTGAGGAAAAAACTTTCTTTTCTCATCTTTTTATTTATCCATTAATTTACATCAGTATTGACTCATAGATTTGTTTTTATCCTGTGGGTTATACTTAGTTACTGTCATTTTGTTGTGCTCAAATTGTCCTAGGTTTAGCCAGGGGAGCCCTTACGTGCCAGCTTATTTATCTCCATTTACTGCCCCTCTGTAACTTTTTTCCCAGCCGTTTCTTGCTTTCTGTCACCACAAGATATTTCAGGCTCTTCTAGTTCATTTCCTGTCCCATCCATGAAATCAGTCATTTCTCCAGGGAACTCTGGTTCTTTCTATTGGAGAGTGATCTGGATGTCAAGTGTGATTATTGGTACTGGGGTATCATTGCTTCTCAGCCTGTGTGTGGATACAGCTATGAAATATATGCAAGTGCATCTACACTCTCCATCCGTGTCTGTCTGTCAGCTTGTATATTAAAAGCTACAAGTTCCCAGTGGTTCTTTCTATCACTAATAAGCCCTATATAGGCTCCTCTCCTTCTGCATGAAATAGCAGTCAAATAATTTCAGTAATCTTTAGTAGTCATTGTTTTCAAATATATTTTTGAATGCTTTATTTTTTCCCCTATGGGAAAAATATATTTCTGTGTCTACTAAGTTTTATCTATCTTTTTAAAGCATTTATTTTTTGCAAACAAATCACCCACATTTAATACAGGTCCCAAAACTCCCCCACCCACCTCCACACATAGAAAATCAGCTTAGTCTTTGGAGTTAAATTTTCTTCAGTTATTGTTTCATAGGGAAGGAGAAAATGAATTTTCCCACCACATTTAAAACATACATCACTTTGGTGCCTTTTTTTCTGTTTATGCTTCTCTTAGGAGTAAAACACCAGGTTTGATTTTTCTCTTGATCAAGATTGCTATAATGCTTTAAATCTTTTTTTCTTTCCTTTTTCTGTTCAAAATTATTTTAAAAAATAATTTTTTTACTGCTAGGAATCCTCAACAGCTGTGTTGCCATGCTAAAGTACCATTATTATCACTATTAGGTGACATGAGATAATAACCACCCATAATCTGTCTCTCTATATACAAACATGCATTGCTAATCACAATCTGTCTTTAAAAATCATCTCTCAAAAAAAAAAAAAAAAAAAAAGAGGGAGAGAAGAGAAAGCAGATTCCTTCAAAAAACTGAAGGCTCCTGGTCTAGTTTATTACTCTGTGGTTTAGTTTGTTTAAAAAAAAAAAAAAGAAAACTAACTTTCCTCCAGAAGTAACATAATGAGAGTCTATGAAGAAAATATGAATCATTTCCTAGGTTGACTATTTAGAGAAAGAACAATAGGCTTTTCTGAATTTCAGGCATATCCAACTTAATAGTACAGTACTGGGATTCATTCTGAATATTTTGAATATTTATGGTGCTTGCTATTTGGACTTTTTAAAAGGTCACTTGAAAATGAAGTCACTTTCATTTTAAAGTAGAAGAAGGCGAACATGAAAAAGGGAAGCACTTTTAATGGAAATCATGATTGTCTGTTCTCCTGCAAAAGGTCTAAGTTTTCGTAGTAATGGTATTTCTTAATGGCTTTCCTTATATCCATACGAGATGATTGCATCTTAGCATATAAAAGTATTTCAGCCCAAGGACTGAGATTCCCAGAACAAGTTGGCAATCATGTTTACCTGGTACTTTTGTTTCAGCCCAAGTGACCGACCATTGCAGACAGGAACAAATCAGCAGTATTCACCCATAACACCTATATACATATTTTCTGTAGTTCAACTATCGTTTTGTTTAAACTGTCTCAAGAGCAAAAGGAGACATCATTATAAGGATTCTGAGATGTGGCAGATATCATGAAAGGAAGGGAGTAAACTGGGTTTTGTGAGAAGGGCAGGCCTCAGGACTAGGAACCAAGGAGACCATTCTGTTAGCTTTTTTGTGTCTCATATAATACAAGGACATGCCTTATAGAGAACAACCTTCTACAGGATGATCCATGCTCACAGGGAAGTTTAATCACATCACTTTGGGAAATATGAGATCCACCAGCTCTTAGAGCTTTATGATACACTCTGAAAAGTCATGATAAAGAAACCTGTTTAACCTCCTTTGATCCAATGCTTCTCAAATGCATTTGACCATTGCCTGGAGAAAAGTCATTTTAGACAAAACATTTGAATAATATAGAATTGAATTGAATTAAATCCACAGAACAATCTTGCATTATTTTTTTATATAATATGAATGAAAAGTGACTGGTTCAAGGTCACACTGCCTTTTTTCTTAGACTCCTGGCCTAGTGCTGTTCACACTGGTGCTTCATCTGTGGACCTTGCCTGAGGAAATGTTCGCTCACAGCTGTTTACTTTACACTCATAATCTGTAGTCCTAGCATTTTAAAGAAACTCTCACTTTAAATATAGCAATTTGTTATTTCATTGGTTCTCTTGACAGTCAGCCTGCTGGTTTCACAGACAACCCGTCAGTTCTAGTTAAGAATATGTCTTTCTTGCCTGTGTATGACAAATACATCTTCAGCTGTTTCTGGTCATAGGCACTTAGCTTCCAAATCTTGCCAAGGGTTTTGTCAGTCCAAATGGTGATATGTAAAAGGGGCCGTAATTGGCTAGCATGTTAGTCTACTTCTTGAATTCAACCAAAATAATTTTTGGTTGAGTTTGCTGTAATGCTCATTTGGTTTCATTTCTTTGTGTGCTGGATCCAGTGGAAAGAAGGGGGTGCATTGAGTGTAATAAGAGGCTATAGGTTCAGTGACCTTAGTAAGTAAATCAACTTATCCAAATGAATGCTAGTGTATACAGTGAAGTTTTCCAGGGATAACACTTAGGGAAAGTTAGGAAGAGCTAAGAAGAAAGAGAATAATGAGGTATCAGATATGGAAAGCTGAGAAAAGTAGTGGGGAAATAAATTCCAAGAGAATAAACTTTTCTGGTTTCTACTAACAAGAATATTATGCTTTTAAAGTAAATGTCATTTCTACTTGCCACCCCCCCCCATATAAGTAATTAGCAGGAATACCCCAAAACAATGACATCATCACATCAGATGTAATGTGTCTCCTCCTATCCAGAAAGGCAGGGTCAGGTGTTGTATTAGATGCCTTTGAGATGGAGATTTATTTCTAAACTATAGCCATTTGCTGAATGGATGAGGATCTGAACAGATTTTAATTTGGCTCTGTCTAGAGGTAGGAGTGTTTGATGCTGTGAAGTCCAGGGATGAATGAGATGCATTTTGCCTTGTAGGGGTTTCTAATACAATAAGGCAGAGGAGACTGGATGCAAAGGTAGAAAAGCACTGAGGGAGAACTAGCACCATGCAAGTTTAGAAACAAAGGAAAATTTCCACTGGGGTCAGAAGGGAATATTTTTGGTGAAAGGAAAAAAATGAACAAAGGTTTAATGTTTTTTATGAGTACCTCTGTTAGATATTTCAGAATACCACTGTGTAACAAACCATCCCAACATTGGTATCTGGAAACAGTAATCATTTATTCTAACTCATGTGTCTCTGGGTCAGCTGGTCAGGGCTGGGCTCCAGGCTGCAGGTTAGGTCTGTGTAGCTCACATCTTCTGAGATCTAACAGAAACCAGGACACATTCTTAGGGTGAATGGAACACAAGTCATATTTCAAACCCCTATTTACATCATATTTCTAAATATCCCATTGACCAAATCATGCCTTCTATTCAAAGGAGCAGAAAATATACTCCTCCCAGCAGTGTTCTCTGAATAACAGTCTGATCTACTTAATGGGGAATAGAGGGTTATTCTGTGTGTCTGGAAACCAGTTGAGAAGCTGTGGGGTTTAGGTCTTAAAAGGGTAAAGGAGATTGCAAGGGGGAGAGAGATGATAATAGCACAAAGGATGAGCATGGAGTGAGTTCTTCAGGTGAATCAAGGTCCACAGAACAATCAGCGAAGATGGGAACTAAGAATACTGCTTCAAAAACATTTACGTAGCGGGCTGATTGTGGCACCTTTTGAGAAAACAGATTGAGTAGAGGAATCAAAGCAGCAGCCAGATTGTAAGAAGCTTGAGAGAGAGTGGAGCCGAGGCAGGTAGTTTCAATACCTGTGAAAACATGAAGGGCCGATGAGAAAAGTGGTTTTGAAATGAGAGCGAAAGCGAGAGAAGAGACACACACATATGCCATGAGGGCTTATATTCAAAGAAGGATAGTTCTGGGGTCATTTTGTGTCCCAGAATAATGAGGCATAGAGGGTCAAAATCGAGCCCTCATCCTTGTCTTTCATTCAGTATAAAATATTTTGTAAGGTGCTCAGGCAAGGTTAATGAGTAAGGCCATCCTCTCTCCCAATAGCTTTACTAGACAAAAACGTCTAAATGTGTCACACTGAGGGGTGCATTGAACCCTTCAATCCTGAGAAGATTATTTACGCCCCACTATTTAAAATGTTCGGGAAACTGTATTTTCAAACATTAGGTGGGGGCACAATATTTACCTGTGTGGCTGACAAGCGACTCACTAACACAGTCAGTCACTTGAGTTGTTAATTAATGTTTAATACTTTAATTGCTCACACCTGCAGACATTTCCTCCAATAGGAAAGAAGACATAGTTTCAACCCTGGGTGATTAGAGCGGAGATTTTATCCCCATGAATGTTTAAGTCATCACTGCTCCTTCTATTCCCTGGGATTTTGTTAGGTAGTGCTGTTTTCCACTGAGTATATAGTGACCAAGAGCTCAAAATAGGGCCCGTTGCTTGGGGATCCAAATAGGAAAGGCCAGTGCGGGGGCAATAGTTGAAGCTGTCTCCTTAACCAGTAGCCATTCTGGCTGGGAAGAGAAGGCAAGCATAAATGAAATAATGAGTAATTAAGAAAGGATTATGCCCATAGAGTGCTAGCTAGATGCTGTCAGGAGAGAAGAATACAGACAAGTGGTAGATGCTGAAAGGGTTAGAGGCAAAACTTGAGATCTGATTTTGAGGGTTCAAATCCTGACTTATTCACCTACTAGCTCTGTGACATTAGGCACGTTTCTTGACCTTTTTTAGTCTCTGTTTCCCCATCTGTTTAATAAGGGTAGTAAAATTGGCTACCACAGAGTTACTGAAAAGGTTAAGTAAATTGATTTATAAAAAATACTGAATAGTGTCCAGCATGTAAAGAAGCATGCATGGACTCAGGTATTCTTGTTTTTGTCTTTGATGGTGGTGGTGTTTTGTGGTTGTTGGCTTGGTTGGGTTTTTGTTTTGTTATTGAAGTGATATAGACTACACACTGACTAGTCTTTCCTTGCCTCCTGCAGGATGGTGCTTTGGGATATTAAGTGTGAATTTCTTTTAAGTTTCCCCCAAGAGCGTGGTCCTGGGTTGACCAGATAATTGGGTGTAAAATTTAGAAGTAGAGTAAGAAGTGGGCAGCCTGGGGTGAAAGAGGTATGGGTCGATTGAGAAGAATGCCCAGGGCTTTCTGCTTTAACTTCTTTCATATTACCCATTGGATAAGAACACTGGCTTCGAGGATGTTCATTCATTCCTTCAGAGTCTATTGACTGAGTCCATTCCAGGCAATCAGCCACCAGGGACCTGCCTTCAAACATAACTCCACTGCCTCCTAGCTGAGTGATCTTCAATAAATTCCTTAACCTTTGTGTGCCTCGGTTTCTACTTCTGTAAGAATAGGAATAGTTCTTCTTCTTGCCCAGAACTGGGGGTAAGGATTAAGTGCTGGAAGTGCAGTAGCCAAAGTCCCTGACCCACAGTAACAGAAGCTGTAATATTTGGCAAATGAAGGACGGTTAACTGCACCTACTGGCTTTGTCATTTGGGGCAGGTTACTTGTCTCAAGTATATCTCAAGTTCCCCATCTTTAAAACAGAATAAAGTTAGTACTTATGACTGCTGTAAACATGAAGGAAGGTAACAGACCTAGAGTCCTTGGGGCAGTGCTTGGGGTAGAGAAGCTGTGTGCAGTGTGAGCTGCTGCTGCTTTTGCTGCTGTCAGCATTAATTACAGTAGAGAGGTAGAAGCGATAGTAGTTGCAAGGCAGAGAAGAACGAGCTCCGTAAAAGATCCCAGCATGTCTTTCTGCTTCAAAACATGCTTAGAGAAATGCAAGGTTATGAGGAGTCCGGCTTGACTTTGTTTTCCGATGGGATCAAGTTTAAGACTTCAGTACTTTGCTTATTTTCCCTGACTGATGAGCCATGGTCATTGGTATGCAGGACATTTCTTTCTTTGCTCTCATCATGTGTTTTCAGTACGTCTTAGGCTAATGTACCCTTTTGTCCTGGTCTCAGCTGCTCTCAGTTAAGTGGCTGGAAACTTGCTTCCTGGAAATAAGCTCTGTAATCCTGAGCTCTGTGCCAGGAAAGAACAAAGCGGACCCTGCATTTGAGTCTTTGTGTTTTCTGACTTAGTGTCATGTGGTCTGGGTTTGTTTCAGTTACTGGACCAACAATAGAAGTGTTTATAGAATATGGGCCCAGCCCCCAAAGAACAGAAGATATATATGATGCTCATCAGGATTTCTAATGAATGAAGGCTCAAGAGGCAAATGAACCTCTTGGCCTGTGCCGACCTCTCTTGCTTTCATCTCACCTCCAAACACAGTTGAGCAGCGGGACCCACTGCCACCCTCCCGGAAGTGTCTGAACAGTGGCCTCTAAGGATCATAACTTAAGGCCCCAATAAGAAGAGCATTATTGGTCATGGGACTCCAGGGCACATGGACCAATTGTGTGCCTCTAGATGCTTCTAGTATCAGGTTACTTCATCTCAATGATGAGAGCTATGGAGTGGTTGTGACCTCGGTTCATTTCATTTCATCATTCAATAGGAGTCTGGCACTGTCCTGAAGGTGTTCAGTTAGTATGTGCTGAAAAAACCAGAGGGTTAAAGAGCGACTCTACTGGGCACCAAAAACACACACATGCTGTTAGAAGGTATTGGTACAATGGCTGGTAATGTGGGGACAGACACTGTCCATGCCACTGTGATAATTTTTGGGGATTAACTGCTTCAAAACAGCTGGAAATCTTTTAAAATGATGGATGTCACATCTTCCCCTATCTTTGCCAGACCTTGAAGTTGAGGTTGGGCCGCAGAGCCCCTGCCAGGTGATTCTGGCCTCAATGCCATGAACAGGGACACCAAGCTATCACCATCACATAACAGTGTGGTCACTACCCTGTAGAGTTGGGGGGATGGAGCACGAGAAAGCAATGTAAGCCTGTGGCTCAGAATGCTCCCTGGAAGAGGTGACATCTCAACTATAAACTGGAGGACAAGGACGGGTTGGGTGAGCAGAGAGCAGAGAGAAGCTTGTGCCAGGCTGTAGAAGCTTTTATATCATAAATTTATGTTTCCTTGCTCCCACATTATAACCATCCCTCTCCTAGGATGCCGTGTATGTGAAAGTGTTTGGAAAGGTAGAAAGCCCTCTACGAATGTAAAGTGTTATTATTTTATGGATTCTGTTTGAGGGAGCCTAGGTTGATTGATGGGTGAGGCGATGAATATTTGATGGGCAGGGAATGAGCTGTGCGGCGGAGAACATCTCTGAGAAGGAACTTGAGCGGAATCACAGTACACCTCTCCCTCAGTCACAGGGCCCAGGATGTTGTGGTTAATTATTTAATAGGAAAATAATAGTTAATCTGAAAATCTCTCTCCAGTACGTATGCCTCTTTCACTGGCCTGGATTACAGCTCCAAAGGGCAGGCTCCAAAAGACCTGGCCTGTTTTTTTCTTGGACCTCCAGTGCCTGAAGCATGTCTGACCAGTGTATGTGCTCCGTGCAGACAGCTGTTGGGAGGGGGAATTGAAGTGGAAATTTAACGTGAGGCATGTTATCTTGAAACAACAGGTTGTTTTGTCCTGAATTTTAATTGTTGAGATTAAACTACACATAAACTACCCTGGCTGTAGTTTGCTGTCATTTTGGACTATTTTTTTCCTAATGCAATGGACACATAAATACTTCGCATTACCAAAACAAACAAACAAAAAAGGATGTATTTCAAATTCTTTAATACAGGCCATAAAATTCTGTCTCTGCCCAGAAGTTACCACTGTCAGAAGACTGCCCTGCATCCTGTATCCTTCTAGCCTCTATTCTGTTCCTTAATATCTTTTCATGTACAACATACAGAGTTTAAGAAACATCCTGACAGGACCACACTATCTGTACTGTTCTGTTTCCATTTTTGCCTGAAGAGTAAGTTTTGGGGCTGTGTCCTTGGGAGGGAATTTATAAGGCTACACATTCATTTCAGTGACTTCATAGGATTTCCTGTATGAAAGTACCATCACTTATTTAGTGACTCCTCTGTTTTAGTAATTTACTTACAGTGTTTGCATCAACATCCTTGTACATATATTTCATGCACATTAATGTATCTATGTGGCTTAGATTCTTAGGACTTCTGAATTTTTTTTTAAATAATAGCATTTCTGTTATTCCATTGTTTTCCTGAGCTTTTTGGTCTCTTTTTACTAAAAATAAGGTATGGAGTAGATTGGTTTCTTTGATGCAGTTTTAGTTGGCACCTCCTCATTTGAAAAAAAAAAATTTTTTTTAATTTGTCTGTGATGGGTTCTTCTTGTGGCATGAAGGTTCCTTTTTAAGTCATGTGGACTCTTAGTTGCAGCATGTAGGATCTAGTTCACCGACCAGGGATCAAACCTGGGCCCTCTGCATTGGGAACATGGAATCTGAACCACTAGACCACCAGAAAGGCCCCTCATTTGAAAATTTACTTGTGAAATATAATGTACTGTGTAATCATGTATTTCATGTACACAATAAACGGTTGGTTTCTAAACTGAAGAAAGAGACAGTTTGGAGGATTGAATAGTTTGTGCCCTTTATACCAGGGAACACTGTCGACCCAAGGGCATGCTGCCCCAACATGCACATGGGGTTCCCATCACTCCCCAGTTCTTCACAGAATAATTAGGGCAATAGTGCCCTGCACTTGAATAGTGCACAACCCACACAGCCGCATGGGACCACCTTGATGTCCAGAGTTCTCCATGGTGTCACTGTTGTTATTCTTCCCCTATTCTCAAGATCTACAGTTCACCACTGGGTACTTTGGATGAAGAGACAGGGATCAGTTAAACTGTGCTGTTGAGAAAAATTAGCAAAGATAGACATCCTTTTCATGAAAGCAGACAACATTTTAACTAGAAATAGACATTGAAACCTGTTGATAAATGTTTTGTTGAATGAACAAATGAATGAAACAAAACTAAACTCGTGACTCCTCAGACCCTTTTCTGCATCAACAAATGCCTCTCAGAGTGTGGGCCTAAACTTGTTGCCACTGTAAGCATGTCGGCATGATTATGCTGGTTTAATTGGTACATTCATCTAGATAACAAGCTCTAACCTGGTGTTTAATGTTGGAAGGGGCCTGTTGGGTAGAAGCCCACAACACTTAGGAGCCTTACAGGAGCATTCATGTGGAGTAAAAAGAAAAAGTGAAGAGTTGCTGTACAAGTGATTTTTGCAAGATACAAGGCCTTCCCAGATCAATATCCACCAAACAACAAAGGCAATTGATAAGTCGTGATGAGCCAGACAGTACCTGTGGGCTCTCTTGACAAATGTGACGAGCAAGTCCTTCACATTTTACATCATGTAAGGAAGAGAGCAAAGAAGAAAGAGAGGTTTCTTTTACTTTGCTGGCTTAAATCAGAGTATGGAGTTTTGACTGCCCAACTATTTTAGTTAAGATTATCTATCTTTAGAAAAAAAGAACATTCATCCATAGTGAGTATTCCTGCCATGTGCATGTGTATGCTTATTCATTCATTCAACTCATATTTATAGAGAGGCTGGTATGTAGCTGCCATATGCTAAGCCTTAGTATATACTTTCATGTCTGTATAGCAAAATGTACCTATAAGTTCCCTTGTATAAGGTATTTCCCCTCACATAAATCTATCTTTACCATTAAACCTTAGGACTCAATTACCTGATCAGATGATTAGAGACTCAAAGTCATGAACAGTTTTATGCCAGGGTTGGGCACTTTTAGCCATGGGTCTTTTCTTGGTGGTGGTGGTGGTTTAGTCACTAAGTTATGTACGACCCTTGCAACTCCACAGACTGTAGCCTGCCAGGTTTTTCTGTCCAGGAACTTTCCTAGGCACAAATACTGGAGTGGGTTGTGTTTTCCTTCTTCAGGGGATCTTCTCCACCCAGTGATCAAACCTGGGTCTCCTGCATTGCAGGCAGATTCTTTACCAACTGAGCCACAATGGAAGCCAAGGTCTTTTCTTAAGCTGTGCTTATTGGTAGAGGAGGGTGGTATCTATTTTATAGTACTTAATGAGAATGTTTGAAGTGTCTACCACTGAGACAGACACTAAGAATGACTAGGAAAAAAATTATAAAATGCTTTTTCAACGTCCCCTGGTTTATAATTTGATCAAGGAGTAAAATTGGACTTCCAACAAATAGTTAATTGACACTACAAGAGAGCAGAATTCTGTGACCAAATTATGTAGGCATTTTGAGAGGCAGGGAGATGAAGAGGCTGAGACAGTGTAAATCCCCATCTCATTATTCCCATGTTTCAAACACACGCTGTGGACCTGAGCATGCAATGTATGCTTGGAGTTATTGACCAAGTGCTCTAATTAGTTGAACTTTAATAATCAAGTAAAACAACAACTCAACTTCAGGAAAATCTAATTCTCTGAAGTGTACTGGGTCAGTGTGAGAATGGGAAACTCTTGAATATCATTGGGAAATTCATTCTGAGGATCAAGATAAAAATGAGAACAAGATGAGAGTTGAGCTTCAAAAAGAAGCTGAAAATCAACTCCTGCTTGAATTAGGAAAAAGGAAGGAGAAATAGAACTCTCACACCTAGGGATTTCCCAGACACCTGGGTACTGTCCTCAGATTTTGAAGTAATACTTGCCAACCCCTGGGGCCAGAGCTTGTCGAGATCCATGGGAAAAGAAGCTTTGTCATGTAGGAATGAGTTCAGCTGCATGTAGCAGAAAACCTGCCCACCAGTGTCTTAAACAGGGGGGATATTTTCTTGTGTGACAAGAAGTCCTCCAGACATAAGGCATGTCAGTTCTTTTTTTTTTTTTTCCTATCATTTTTCAAGATGATGGCCTTGTTTCCTGGACATGTTGATCAAATTCATGTCAGGAAGAAAGGGAGAAAGATAGCAGGAACAGTCTATTCTTTGTATTGGAAAAGCACACACTTCCCCAGAGTACCCTCCAATGGATCTGAGTTTACCTGTCACTGGTAAGAACTTTACTGTGACACTCACACTTGGTTTCCAGGGGGGCTGGGAGAGTGGTTAGTTTGCTATGGGATAGAGAGACAGGAGAGAAGGGGTTGGGAATGAGAAGTGGATGAGTCCACCAAGAGTTTCTGCTATAGGAAGTTTTGTAGAGGTGGCATTTAGTACAAAATTAAAACTGAGAAGTCTAACTTTAAGTGGCATTCATTCTTTGATTGATCTGGTTTACCCTTCTTGCTGTGGAAAACAAGCGATGATCTGTAGTTTAAGATGTTTTCCTGCTACAGCATTCTAGAATTTCTCAGGTACTTTAAAAAAAAAATATTTTTATTTAAAAATTTATTTATTTATGACTCTGTTGGGTCTTTGTCGCTGTGTGGGCTTTTCTCTAGTTGAGGCAAACGGGGGCTACTGTCTAGTTGTGGTGAGCAGGCTTCGCGTTGGGGCAGCTTCTTTTGTTGCAGAGCACAGGCTCTGTGGTGTGTGGGCTTCAGTAGTTGCGGCACGCAGGCTCAATAGTTGTGGAATATGAGCTCAGCTGCTCTGAGGCATGTGGGACCTTCGCAAATCAGGGATCGAACCTGTGTCTCCTGCATTGGCAGGCGAACTCTTCACCACCGAGCCACCATGGAAGCCCTCAGATACTTTTATAATGACTGAAAACTTTCTCATAACAAACATAGCACATTTATCAAGAGATTACTGTGTCCCAGATACTTTAAGTACTTAATATGCATGCTCTTCCTCAGTCCTCATCAAACTTCTATGAGGCAGGCAGTGTGACCCTGTCCATTTTACAGATGAAAGGAACAAAATTAGGAGCAGGTTAAGTAACTGCCTCTCGGTGACCTATCTAGGTGGTGGCCAGGTCAGAGTTCATCCTAGGGTGGCTGACACCAAAGACCTTTCTCTTAAGCACTAAGCTTTATAGCTTGCAGGGCAGCTTCATGTTTGAACGGATTCTATCTTTACAGCCTGGCTGTTTATATAATACAAATGTTTTCACAGTTTTCATTTTTTGTGTTTGAAAAGTCCTCTGCTGTATGAATGGATTGCTTTCTGCCTGATCTGTGTTTGACTACACAGTCTCAGGTCAAAGGGGGAGACTGGAACCAGGAGTGAATGCAATGTACTCTCCTGGCTATGAGGCCTGTTGTGTTTACATTTGAATCCCAGTTTTAATATGTGACTTGCTAAATAAGTGACTTTAGAAAGTTACATGATCTCCTAAGGGTTAGTTTATTCACATGCAATGGGAAGATCACAGTATTAACCAATGGTTTTTTTATGTTGAGCTTTCATCAAATGTATCATGCTTTATTATAAGTATGCTGTAAGTATATAAAATGCTTATGTAAAAACCAATTAAATGTAAGCCTTTTCATCGGGGTTTCTGATTTGGTGAACAGCTTTACTCTGTTTTAAACAGGCAGTTGTCATAAACATATAATGTATACTCTACCCATACATAGAAGTGAGTATCCCACCCATGTCCTACCTTTTGAACCAGAATCTTCCACTCCTATTGCTTTAGGAATCATTATGGGAAAAAACAAAACAAAACACTATGACTTTTAAATACCTTATGGAGAAAAAGTGGTAAAAAGAATAAAACCAGCTTAGGGGAGCTGGCCCTAACTATTAATATTTTCCTCATTGGAATGACATTAATCCTCAATTCATTTAGGTTAGAAAAACATCTTCTCTTTAAAATGTAAATACCATTTTGAAGGTTATGTGACTCTTTTCCAATTACATTTTAGAATGATTTGCTTTCCTCTTAATCATGGGTTGAGTGAATTGTGCTCAGGGGACTGGGAGTTTGACTGAATTAAGGGAGGCAGATCATCGTGGCATATGGAGCCAAACCAGTGGCTCTTTTTTGATGAGAAACAAGTGAGATAACACACATGAAGTGTTTGACATAATGTGTAACAAGGTACTGGGTAGGTACTAGGTAATTGACAACTGTGGAAATGGTTAAAACACCAGGGAACATGGACCTCCTGTGTTTTCATTGTTTACACATGTGCATGTGCCCACATGCACACTCTTTTTGGCTTTGTCACATGTCTACTGTGTGAACTCAGATTAGCTGTAGCTGCAATAGATCTTGGGCTTTGTTTTATTGGCAGTTCACCTGGTGTGTGCTATAAAACTTTGCCCCCCATACTTTTCCATTTTTCATTGGTATTACTTATCTTAGTCAAAATAGAAATGCACATAATAGAACTCCAAACAGAAAAAAGAAAAGATTTAAGAAGAAAAGTGAACGTCTTCTTTTTTTCCCTACTTTGATCTTCTGGCCTCTTCTCCAAATACTACCGTTGTGAAATTTCTTCTGTAATTTTTCACAAGGATAAATTATACAGATGTTGACCTTGAATCAAAACAACACATACAGAGCCTTTAAAACTTTATTGAGATGGCATGATATTGTATATGTTCTTCACACCTTGCTCTTTCACATCATACTGTACCTTGAAGAGCAGCCTTACCTCACTATTCTTAATAGCCATACCTATTGCTTTGTATTGATGAGCCAGAATATCTTGTTAAACCCAACCGATGGCATATGGATTCCTTCCAACTTTTTGTTTTTATATGCAGTGTTACAAAGAAAATTCTTGCACACTTTCTGCGTATTTTTTAAAGTCTGTCTATAGGGAAAATTCTTAACCATGAATGCACTAGGTTAAAGAGTGTGCAAATTTGCCATTCTGATAAGAAATAGCTAAATGTCCAACATCCAAGAAAGCTTACACCAAATTTCCCCTTTTAAAAACCAGCTAGGCGAAGTATCTCTTGCTCATCACATTCCCCCAGCTTCATTTACTTGCCTTTCAGTAGCTTTCTAAAAAATTAAGAATGTTATGTCTGTTTGGTTTGATTTAGCCATCTCTCTGGGCTTTTGTTTATAGCACTTTTCAGAGAAGGGAGGCTTGTGAAGTGCAGTGAATACAGGGGTCGCATTCTGGCTCTCCTCAACTAACATGAATTTAGCTGGGCTATTTTTCTAATTAAAGAAATCTCATAAGGTATGGTGATGTATCTGGATTATATCACTTTCTTCAAATGCGAGATCGTTATGTATTTTTTGCTTATATTCAATCTCATCTAATAATTGTCCACAAAATTACCTTATTGCCAGAGAATTGATCCTATATTCCACATGTCAGTATTTTGCCCACTTATATACTTATATACTCACTTATATACTCATATATACTTATATACTCATAGAGATATAAGTATAATTGACCCAAACAAGCAATTTCGTAGTCTGTAAGAGTTTGGTTGCTCCACACCTTCTGTAAATTTCTTTGATTCATCTATGTGTTGTATAGTATTTTGCTCCACTCAACATGAGGTACAAATTGTATACATTTATCCATTGTAATCATCTCTCCAGTCCTTTTTTCAAGCTTAGTGGCAAACTTGAAGAAATAAGAGGTCAACTCACTTCCTCATCATCCCTTCCTAGTTCCTTTTTGGCAAAGTTTTGCCTCTTTCTGTGAAGCCTTGATGACCATCAGCATCTGTGCCTTCCAATCCTCAAGTCTCAGATGGTTTAAAAGGCTTGTGTTTCAAGCAAATATGACATGTTTTCCCAAAGGAAAAAAAGTTAAAGCAGAAAAAGAACCTCTGTATCACTACTAGCTCATCCCTTTAATCATATTGAGAGCATCTCCCTTACAAAGAAACTTTCCCATGCTGCTTTTCTGTTTGTTTTTGTTGTAATTGGTTGCTATTTGGCTATAAGGATTATAGAGGAAGATTTTCTCAGGATAAATCTAGCATTTCAAGAAAGAACTTGACTTTTGCAGAAAGGGAAACCTGGGTTAAATCCAGGCCCTAGTCTTCACTCTCTGCATAACATAAGCAACTTAACTTTTGAACCTAATTCTCTTCAGTAATCTACAGGGTGTAGTTCTTAATGGATTGTTTTAAACACTGGAAATCATAAGCATCAGGCATCAAGTTCAGGGCTTAGAAAGTAGGAGGTGCTCAGAAAAGGGGAATGTTATGACCACAACTCTAACTTATCCTCCCGGTCCATGTCATTGGGTTCCTTCCGAGTGACATGTTTTGTTGATTCACAGTGTGGAATGCACACACATTCTCACTGCTCATTGTTTCCATGCTTCCTTTTCTTAACCCCATGCTAAAGTGTCTCAGGAGAAGACTATAACTCATTCTCTGGTTGTCAAGAACACATTAGGAACTCCGCCAGTACTTATTGATTGGTATTTTATTGATTGACAGTCTTTCAGAGATCTGAAAATTCTTCTTCCTTTTGCCTTCCTGGTAATAGCCTAAAGATGCAGAAATTCACTCTATTAGAAAATGTTTGATTTCTTCCCTGCCTGCCTTACTTTGACTCAGGTTCCTATGTTCTGACATGAAACTTATCTTCATTTTTTTTTTCCTTCTAAGGAGAAATCAATCTTTCTCATTTCTTGCTCCTTTCCAAATTCCCTCTTGTTAGTCTTTCTCTTTCTCACCTATACATGAATTCTCTCCTGTTCTGCTGGTTGAAATTCATCTCTGGTGCCATAAATACCCTCATGTCTATGTGATTCTCCTGCCTGCTTTCCCTCCAGAAGATATATTCATCTTGTTTGAAAGAAAACATCATTTGTTTCCTAGCATCTGATCTGAATAACAGTGAAATATTTGTTTAAAATTAATGCTTTGAGCAAAGAACCCTCTCTGTTTACTTGACTTGCAATATTTTAATATTTAACATGCTATGATGTAAAACTTGTGGAAGAAAAATATCCTGGTGTGATCTGGTTGCCTAACAATTTACATTCAGCTGCAATATTTTATTTGCTATAATTACTCACTGACAAAACAGGGAATCGAAATGCAAAAATACAGAATGCTCTCGGTTTGCATTTTATTTTGGAATGTGAAAAAAACCCTCAGTTCAGGAGAGAGCATAAAAAAGGAAAGCTCGCTTAGTCAGATCTCCATCTTCACAAACTAACTCTGCAGCAATAAGACCCAAACCAGAGTTGAAACTTGTAGGGCTTTCAAAAAAGTTTTTAAGGAGATACTGTGATACTGAGTTGGAGATATAGAGTTGGAGAGGATGGCCCAGGATCATGACATTGCCTCTCTTACCCCAGACTCTCCCTGTGATTTTGAGCCAGTACTTTCACTGAGTTACATCTATGGTTGTGCTCTGAAACCATTGAAATTTCTTAGATGAAAAAGAAGAAATCCACTGGGCTCTTGTGATAGAATGTCTGACTCTGGTGCTCTTTATCCCTCCATTTCTTTGTGAGAAATGGAATATTTGTAGCCATATCAATAAATGAGGATATTACAGTCATCAGTGATTCCAGCCATCTGGGTACTCAGAGAGGAGAAAAATTGCCTGCTTGATCTAGCAGTCACCAGGCTGCAGCCACTGCCTATGGTGAGCACTGAAGAACTCAGGATGTGAAAAATCACAGGATATTGGCTCCAGATAGCTGAGATGCATACGAGAGGAATTATTTCAGTGAGCCCAGACTCTTGCATCTTTCCATATATAGGAAAGTACTAAGTTCCTTAACTTGAGATGTCTTATTTTCTTTAATTCACAAAAATACTTCTAAGATTCAAGCCTACCTATCCTTTGTGGCAAATTTTATATAACCTGACGACTTCCACTGCTTCCTCCAAGCAGTTCTCTCAGGGTCACTTGATATGCTGTCTCCTGGGCTTGAAATCCTAAAAATTCCCAACAAATAAAACATAACTCTCAACTTTTAGGTTGGGAGTGTTTTTTAAACTGACATTTGCATTCTCGAAGGGACAGGTTTCGATGGAATTGTCGACCTGAGTGGTGCATGACAGCTACAGCTTCCACATTGTGTGTACTAGCTGATAGCTCCTCCTTGATTTCCACCAGAGTGAAAAAGCCCTTCCCTGGATACAAAGATATGTGCTGTGCTTAGTCACTCAGTCATGTCCAACTCTTTGCAACCTCATGGACTATAACCCACCAGGCTCTCTGTCCATGAGGATTCTCCAAGCAAGAATACTGGAATGGGTTGCTATGCCCTCCTCCAGGGGATCTTCCCTACTCAGGGATCAAGCCCAGGTCTCTGGCGTTGTAGGCAGATTCTTTACCATCTGAGCCACCAGGGAAGCCCAAGAATACTGGAGTGGGTAGCCTATCCCTTCTCCAGGGGATCTTCCTGATCCAGGAATTGAAACAGAGTCTTCTGCATTGCAGGTCAATTCTTTACCAGCTGAGCTATAAGGACATAGAGATAGAAGCTTCCGAACATCCAGATTTTAGCTCCTTTGCACGTTCACCCCACCTGCACTACAGTTTGAAAAATGAAAAAACATTTTTGTATCTGAGATTCTGAAGAGGATTGCCACTATGTATTTTTCCAAGAAGTAACTGATGGAGAAAAATCAAAACAAGATTCTTCTTTATGATTAAAGGCAACAAGTACTCCCCAGCTTAAACAAAAAGGAAAACAAAAATAAAGAACAGAGGAATTGATTTTTGTATTACACTGTGGGCAAAATCTGGCTGTACATTTTTTAAATCTGAAAATGTCTGAGACAACCATTCATTGGTTCCTTATAATTCAAAAATCATTTTTCTCCCAATAAGCTACTTTTCCCCCCAAATCTGCAGCAGTTTTCGTGTAACATTCAAAGTTGCTACAGCACTTTATAGGACAAACTATATGAAATAGTTTACCAAGAACAGTTAATATGCACTCCAATATTTATGACATATAGAGCAGTCAGTGCAAAAGATTGATCATTACATAGACCACGTGTTGGTAGGATTTGGGGAATGTTTTTAGGAATGAAGACTATGTTATGTGATGCATATTTAAAAAGATAGTCCAGGTAATCAATAACATAGGATTTAGTGATCCTTGGTTAGTCCCTAAGTATTGATTCTGTGATCTAAACTCATTTTAAGTTGATTTTTAGATAGCTAGAAAGTTGATTTTTGAGTTGAAGCATTTCTTTCTTTACAGGAAAGAATTTTTCATGTAATATGGGGATGGAATTTAGCAAACATTTCTCAAGTGCTAAGGATAATTTCCAGTCTGTTCTTCATTTTTATTTATGCTTCAGACAGATTTTAGAGATTCCCCAGGGTTAAGAGTACCACTTTCCTATTGCCGTGTTCCTACCAGCAGTAAGAAATTGGACAGCTACCCATTTTTTCTCCATACATCTGAGCCTCTTTTCTGTCATAGCACAGAAAACTCACAGAGTATAGTAAAATGCCTGTGAATTGAAACTGCTGTCTGCAGATGACACATTATATGACTACTACCTACTGAGGCCCCATTGAAGTTAGACTATTTTTGATTTAAGGAATAAATAGTAAAGTGTTAGGAAGGGAAGGGAGAATCCATTGCAAGGCTGCATGGATTCTTGCAGTGCCAGGAAAAAGTGAAAGGTAGCGAGTACACTCTAGGCAAGGCTCACTCATGAACTTCCTGGTTACAGAACAACCTCTGCTATTTTCTACTTTCTAGCTCCCAAGATTTTCTTGTTTACTTGTTCCAGTTTCCTACGAAGGTCAGCTTCTACTTCTCCATCCTGTTCTCTCTGTACCAAAACCTCTCTGCCTGAAATCTTAGACACTTAGTCTAAGTCTCCTAACTCATGTTTCCAAGAGCAATTAAAATATTTTATTGTATTTTATCTGACATTTTTGTGTGTCTTTGTGAGAGGACTTTAAAAATCAATCACGATATCTATCCCCTTTTGTACTTGGAAGCATCTTCAGAATCCTCCTTAATGTAACATTCTTGGCAAAGACTATTAGTGGGTTAGGGTTTCACAGGAGGCACAGTGGTAAAAAAAAAAAATTTGCCTGCCAATGCAGGAGATGTAGGTTTAATCCCTGGGTCGGGAAGAGCCCCTAGAGGAGGAAATGGCAACCCGCTCCAGTATTCTTGCCTTGAAATTTCCATGGATAGCAGAGCCTGGTGGGCTACAATTCATGGGGTTGTGGAGTCTGACATGACCGAGCATGCATGCACACATAAATGGATTAGAGCTGATGTGCCTAAAGTTGATAATCTTTTGTCTCTTTACTACTAATAAGAAGTAATTCTAAGACAGAGCTTTGGGAAAAGGGCAGATGTGTATTCTATCAGAGAAAAGTAGGAAAAACTGGTATTTTTATGATAGTAAAGTATGCATAATGTAAAATTTACTATCTTAATCATTTCAATTCAGTAGCATTGAGTATATTTGCATTATCATGCAATCATCATCGTTATCCATTGCCAGAACTTTATTTTTTTAAATCCCAAACCTTCCCTCCTCCTACCAACTGGTAACTTATAATATTTTCTTTATCTATGAATCTACTCTAGATACCCCATGAAAGTGGAAGCACCTGTCCTTTGTATGTCTGACTTATTTGACTAAGGATGGTATTTTCAAGGTTCTATGTTGTTATTGTAGAAATACCAGAATGTCATTCTTCATGGCTGAATACATATATGTATACACACACACATTTTGTTTATCCAAGGGATGACATTTTAAATCAGGCTGTCTAGTGAAAGAAAGGTATAGTAAAGCAGCTTGGCAGCATGGGAAGACTCAGAAGTAACAGATAAAGCGAGGGTCATATTCTAGATTTTTGTAGTATTCTTCTTAGTAGTAGTATGACCTTTGACATTTTTAAGTGACTCTCCCAAACCAATTCTTTGTCATCTTCCATCTTTGACCATAGGAATGCCTCTTAAAGGCTTGCTGTGATGTTTATCTGAGATAAGGCACAGGATGTGCCTGGCTGGGCACATAGTAGGTGTTCAGATAGTGAATCCCACTGTCAGAATCCCCGTCCATGATAAGAATGAAGAAGCTTAATGGTAGGTGTGTTTCTCTTATGGTCTAGGAAAAAAATAAAACAGGACCCTGAGCACCCAAGCCATGGGTTTGAGAACTGTCAGGCAGGAATGGCACTGTCCTCAGACCCAGAAGAGTGGCCTTGGGGTTTTACCACTCTTTGTAACCCTTAACATGTGCTGGACATAGCTGGCTCTGTGGGTCAGGCTGATCTCAGGACAGGGAAGAAAGCCTGCCTTTCTGTCTGCCATCCTGAAAAGACCTTTTCTAAGATAAAAGTGCCTCCCTGCTTTCAGGCTGCTTTTGCTGCTTCCCATGAAAAAATCTTTTTCATTTTGATAAAAAGCAATTTCTGTCTTCCTACCCAGCCAGGAAGGACTCTTTGAGAAGTGCTTATGCTTTCCTGGTATCAGGGTGTAAAATCTGCATGACTCGGAGACTGTCGTGGCATCATTTCAGCACCTGGCAAGGGAGATGGCTGGAGGAACAACAGAGCAAAACACAACCCCTCCTTTGTTAACGCACTCGAGTTGGAAGCCTGTGCTTGGAGTCTAACTCCTCATTGTTTAGGCACGTCTAAGCTTGCAACACAGTGAGAAGTGCAGAAGAGTTTTTGTTAAGGAACTTCCAGCAAATAATAGAATCCGGATGTGGTGGTGGGAACAGCAAAAACTGCATACAATATCCTGCACTCTTATTCTCTTCCTCCACCCCCCAAATATATTAAATGGTTACCTTCAGGCAGAAAATCTTATAGTTCCAAATAAATCAAAAGGAATAGAACTACAGGCAACCTGAGCTTTCTAATCAACTTCATCATTTCTGGGGGAAGTCCTCTGTAGAATCCATTCTTTCTGTGGGTCTCTACAGAGTTATAGGCAAGTTAAACTGAAGAGAAGTAAAGCGGAAGTATTGTATGCTGACCTTTCACCCTGAACTGCCTTAGAAGCTTTGCCTGTGAAAATTCCATAATGGTGCTGGCACTTACAGAGATGTGTTCTCAGATATCTTCCTGTAGAATGGGGCTAGTCATGAGTTGTTTTTGGAGGACATGAATGAGATTTGGTTGTGCATGAAATGGCTCTTTTCACACCTTAAAGCTGGTATTTCTTACTAAGTACTTGGATACTATGCAATGTCTCCATGTGAATTGGCTGATCCAATGCTCATGGAGTCCTCAGGAGCCCTTTTTCAGTGTCCTCAAGGCTGCCTAGAAGTGGTTTGTGGTCTAGGAAATTGAGCATCAGCTTTGGAATCAGATCTAAGTTACCCTCCCCACTCCTCTAAGCTGTGTGACATTTGGCAAGTCATCCAACCACTCTGAGCTAAAGTTTGCTTCTCTGTGAAATGATGATAAGCCTGCCTCTTCAACAAGTTGGTCCCCAAGAGTAAATAAAATCAAATAATTTTTTCTACATGTTTTGCATAGTGTTTGCTATGTAAGAAGGGCCCAGAAAATATTTTTTTCTCTTCTTTCTTCTCCCACTTTGCAGCACAATTTTTCTTGGTGCAAATGCCAAAGCTCATAAGCTCTGTGCATTACTGTCTTTACTATGTAGATCAGGAAACTCATGGATAAAGCTGAGATTAGGAAGAAGAAGAAAGCGTATCACCATGCTTTTCTCAGTTGGCATCTCTTTACCTTTTCTAGTGAGTCTTTCATATTTATTTATTATTTCCTATCCTTGAAACCATGTGTGTAAGATAGTGTTTGACAGGCATTTTGTGCTTGTCAGAGAGTGGGGAAAGTGACAAGGAGGGGCCTGTTTGAGATGTCACTTCACTGTGCTGCACACCGGAGCTGACAATCATATCCTCTTGGTAAAAACAGAATGGTGGGTTGGAATGTGTCTGAGTCAGGAGGAGAGAGAGGCACCTCAAAGTCAAGGCTGACTCTCTACTCATGGGAGAAAAATGTTTCGGGGAGGAGGCAAAGATAGGATGCTATGTTTTAGAATGGGGAGAGTCTATTCTTTTTACTTCTATGGAGAATCAGATTGTGACAAGATTTTTTTTCCTGTGTTGGGCAAATGCCCTCTCTGGTCAAAGACACACACACACACACACACACACACACGCACACACACACACAGAGGTATGTAGGTTTGTTCTTGTTGTGGTTCTGTCACTCAGTCATGTCTGACAATTTGAGACCCCATGGACTGCAGCATGACAGGCTTCCCTGTCCTTTGCCATCTCCCAGAGCTTGCTAAAACTCATGTCCATCAAGCTGGTGAGGCCATCCAACCATCTCATCTTCTGTCATCCCCTTCTCCTCCTGCCCTCAATCTTTCCCGGCATCAGGGTCTTTTCAAATGAGTCAGCTCTTCGCATCAGGTGGCCAAAGTATTGGAGTTTCAGCTTCAAAATCAGTCCTTCCAATGAACACCCAGGACTTATCTCCTTTAGGATGGACTGGTTGGATCTCCTTGTAGTCCAAGGGACTTTCAAGAGTCTTCTCCAACACCACAGTTCAAAAGCATCAATTCTTCAGCACTCAGCTTTCTCTATAGTCCAACTCTCACATCCATACATGACCAGTGGAAAAACCATAGCCTTGACTAGACGGACCTTTGTTGACAAAATAATGTCTCTGCTTTTTAATATGCTGTCTAAGTTGGTCATAACTGTCCTTCCAAGGAGTAAGCGTCTTTTAATTTCATGGCTGCCATCACCATCTGCAATGATTTTGGAGCCCAGAAAAATAAAGTCAGCCACTGTTTCCACTGTTTCCCCATCTATTTCCCATGAAGTGATGGGACCAGATGCCATGATCTTAGTTTTCTGAATGTTGAGCTTTAAGCCAACTTTTTTCACTCTCCTATTTCACTTTCATCAAGAGGTTCTTTAGTTCTTCTTCACTTTCTGCCATAAGGGTGGTGTCATCTGCATATCTGAGGTTATTGATATTTCTCCCAGCAATCTTGATTCCAGTTTGTGCTTCCTCCAGCCCAGTGTTTCTCATGATGTGCTCTGCATATGAGTTAAATACGCAGGGTGACAATATACAGCCTTGACATACTCCTTTCCCAATTTGGAACCAGTCTGTTGTTCCATGTCCAGTTCTAACTGTTGCTTCCTGACCTGCATACAGGTTTCTCAAGAGGCAGGTCAGGTGGTGTGGTATTTCCACCTCTTTCAGAATTTTCCACAGTTTATTGTAATCCACACAGTCAAAGGCTTTGGCATAGTCAGTAAAGCAGATATAGATGTTTTTCTGAAACTGTCTTGCTTTTTCGATGATCCCATGGATGTTGGCAATTTGATCTCTGGTTCCTCTGCCTTTTCTAAAACCGGCTTGAACTTCTGGAAGTTCATGGTTCACGTATTGCTGAAGCCTGGCTTGGAGAATTTTAAGCATTACTTTACAGTGTGTGAGATGAGTGTAATTGTGCAGTAGTTTGAGCATTCTTTGGCATTGCCTTTCTTTGGGATTGGAATGAAAACTGACCTTTTCCAGTCCTGTGGCCACTGCTGAGTTTTCCAAATTTGCTGGCATATTGAGTCCAGCACTTTCACAGCATCATGTTTCAGGATTTGAAATAGCTCAACTGGAATTCCATCACCTCCACTAGCTTTGTTCATAGTGATGCTTCCTAAAGCCCACTTAACTTCACATTCCAGGATGTCTGGCTCTAGGTGAGTGATCACACCATTGTGATTATCTGGGTCATGAAGATCTTTTTTGTACAGTTCTTCTGTGTATTCTTGCCACTTCTTCTTAATATCTTCTGCTTCTGTTAGGTCCTTACCATTTCTGTCCTTTATTGAGCCCATCTTTGCGTAAAATGTTCCCTTGGTATCTCTAATTTTCTTGAAGGGATCGCTAGTCTTTCCCATTCTATTGCTTTCTTCTATTTCTTCGCATTGGTCACATTGATCCCTGAGGAAGGCGTTCTTATCTGTCCTTGCCATTCTTTGGAATCTGCATTCAAATGGGTATAATCTTTCCTTTTCTTCTTTGCTTTT